>NC_136912.1:59983038-60069078 GCF_949606895.1 Notothenia rossii
CAAAAGCAAGATGGCTGATGCCTTAGTTACGTTCTTTGACAGAGGCCATGTCTTGCCATTGGACCCCTGTGTCAGAGTAGATATTATGTTTCCCTTTTAAACATTTTTACAACATTACTTTTACTTTCACTTGGGAACAACATACTAGAATGTATGCACTCTCTGAGTATCATACACCACTTGTCTTCACTCTGTGGGCTGCTATACTAGATATACTAGATCGATATATAGTGGGGTAGAACTATGAGGAATCAGAAATCCTTTATTCATCCCGCAGTGGGAAAATGTAGAGTATAGGTACAGTGCAAATAAAAGGCAAAATGATATGGGTAAATACTGACAAATTAAATACAATTAAAAACAAGTTAGTACACATCCATGGTAAGACATTAATTATAAGGGGGACAAGTTCAGTTTGAAGTTCACAGAATCTGAAAAAAGAGGAAAATAGTCTATTTTTGGGGACTTTATGATTCAGATGTCAATAATGTTTGGCCATTTTGATACACAATACTTAAGTTGAAAGAAGAGGGTGGACTGTTTTCGAGACATAATGTTTATTTAAAGGAGGTCCATATTGCTAACAGAAAACAGCAGATCATAACAATGAGCTGCCATACATGGTTTTTACATCAGCTTTTTTTCCCACCCAATGCCCTATAAGAATTAGGTCTATCCTTCCAGGCTCAGTTTTTCAGGGGTAAACAAAAAAAAATTAGTAAGGAAATATCTTAATTTCAACCTCACTGGGACTCCTAACATCTGCTGCAGCTGTTGTTCAGGTGAAGATGACGTCCAGGCAGTGGCAGGCAAGGCTGCATTACTCAGAGGTTTGATACCGTCGATCATCGCAATCTTAAAGCAGAGGCTACTCAGTATAGGCATATCCAGCCATGCAGTGGGGTGGTTTCCGAACTACCTCTCTGAAAGGTCCCAATGTGTTCACTTTGATGGGCTCACTTCTGAGTGGTTGAACATTGCTAATGGTGTTCCCCAAGGTTCTGTTTTAGGTCCACTTTTATTCTCCATATATATCAACAGTTTAGGTGAAAATGTGGATGAAGCTTTACATTTTTATGCGGATGATACCGTGATGTATTGTGCAGGTCCCTCATTTAAGGAGGCTGGTGTTAAATTACAGGCTGTTTTTAAAATTATTCAGACTCAGCTCGCTGAGCTTAAGCTTCTTTTAAATGTTGAGAAAACCAAGGTAATGTTTTTTTCAAAAGCAAAAAAGACTCCAGAGACTGCTTTGGATATTGTTACTATGCAAGGACAAGTACTAGAAGTGGTTAACTGTTATAAATACCTAGGTATATGGCTTGAGGATTTTCTTACTTTTAAACTTCATGTCATTAATCTGCTTAAAAAGCTGAGGGTTAGGCTAGGTTTCTTTTTCAGAAACAAGTCCTGTCTCTCATTTGAGGCCAGGAAAAGGCTAGTCACTGTGACCTTTTTACCTGTGCTGTACTATGGTGATTTGATCTATATGAATGCACCTGCCCATTGCCTGGAAAAGTTAGATGCCGCCTATCACAGTGCACTGAGATTTGTTACTAACTGTAAAGCACTTACTCATCACTGTATCCTGTATGCCAAGGCAGGTTTGCCTTCACTAACTGTACGGAGGCTCAGTCATTGGTACATGTTTATCTATAAAGCCATGTTGGGTAAACTACCAACTTATATCTTCTCTCTGATCTCACAGAGAGTGGCAAGTAGCTATTGCCTGAGATCCCAGGATGTGTTTTTATTACATGTGCCAAGTGCTAGGATTGTTTTTGGTACTAAAGCTTTTATTTGCGCTGCTCCTCTAGCTTGGAACACTATGCAATTTTTTTTTAAACTGAGCATTTTGGTTCGCTTGCATCATTTTAAAGCTCGGATAGATGAAATGTTATTAGATATCTGTCATTGTGAATAGGTTGCTAATGTATACCCCTGTAATTATGTTGTATTGATGTCCTTTTTGTTTTCTGTTGTTTTTATGTGCAACCAATGTGCTGCAGGTCTCCCTTGAAAAAGAGATCGTTCATCTCAATGGGATTTTCACCTGGTTAAATAAAGGCTACAAACAAACAGGAGAATAATGACAGAGCTTAGGAGGGAGACGCTCAAAATAACATCACAGTGCAGAGAGAGGAGGTCAACAGAAACAATATGATGACTAATAAGATAAGCCATGTTTACATACAAATGATTTCCTCTGACAGAATGGACAAAACCTCCCTGCTCTCTCATTAACATTTATCATTTCCACTCAGACGAGACTACGTTTAACATTGGTTACTATTATATAGGCAATGGAGTATGCTGCATAACAATCACCCTGCCTTTCGAACACACAGCAAACACACATGACCATTGAAAAACATTATAAATAAGCATCTTATACACATCTTATCACACTATGATATTTAGTCAGTTAGTAAAGTTGTTCTTATTTAGGAAGGAAGTGTAGATTACATTACATTACATTACATTGCATTTAGCTGACGCTTTTATCCAAAGCGACTTACAATAAGTGCATTCGACCAGGAAGATACAACCTTTAAGAAAACAGAATCATATAAGTACATCAGGTTTCATAGAGCCAAACATTTCAAGTGCTACTCAACTGGCATTTAGAAAGCCAGCCCTTTATTAGTATATAAGTGCTTTGTTAGTAATTCTATCGCTCGAAGTGGAGTCTAAAGAGATGAGTTTTCAGTTTGCGTCGGAAGATGTGTAAGCTATCTGCTGTCCTGATTACAATGGGGAGCTCATTCCACCATTTTGGAGCCAGGATAGCAAACCCACGTGTTTTTGCTGACGGGAACTTGGGTCCCCCTCGCAGTGCGGGTGCAGCGAGCTGTTTGGCTGATGCAGAGCGGAGTGCACGTGCTGGGGTGTACGGTTTAACCATGTCCTGGATGTAGGAAGGGCCAGATCCATTCGCAGCATGGTAAGCAAGTACCAGTGTCTTGAAGTGGATTCTAGCAGTTACTGGAAGCCAGTGAAGGGAGCGGAGGAGCGGTGTGGTGTGGGAGAATTTGGGAAGGTTGAAGACCAGACGAGCCGCTGCATTCTGGATGAGCTGCAGAGGTCGGATGGCACATGCAGGTAGACCAGCCAGGAGGGAGTTGCAGTAGTCTAGGCGTGAGATGACGAGAGCCTGGACCAGAATCTGCGCTGATGTCTGGGTCAGCTGGGGACGTATCCTCCTGATGTTGTAAAGCGTGTATCTGCAGCAGCGGGTTGTAGCAGCGATGTTTGCAGTGAAGGACAGTTTGTTATCTAGGACCACACCCAGATTCCTTGCAGTCTGAGTCGGGGAAACAACAGAGGTGCCGATGTTGATTGTTAGGTCAAGAGTGGGACAATCTTTTCCCGGAAGGAAGAGCAGTTCAGTCTTGTCAAGGTTGAGCTTGAGGTGATGAGCAGACATCCACCGAGAGATGTCTGCTAGGCAAGCAGAGATGCGTGCGACGACCTGGGTCTCTGAGCGGGGAAAGGACAGAATTAGTTGGGTGTCGTCAGCGTAGCAGTGGTATGAAAAACCATGCGGGCTAATGACAGACCCGAGCGAGTTTGTGTACAGGGAGAAGAGGAGGGGACCAAGAACCGAGCCCTGAGGGACCCCTGTAGTTAATTGACAAGGGTCGGACTCGGACCCTCTCCAAGTAACCCTGTAGGTGCGGTCGTTGAGGTATGAGGTGAGGAGGGAAAGTGCAGTGCCTGAAACTCCAAGTTCTTGGACAGTGCGAAGGAGGATCCGATGGTTCACCGTGTCGAATGCAGCAGACAGGTCCAGAAGGATGATGACAGAGGAGAGGGAGGCTGCTTTAGCAGTGTGCAGTTCGTCAGAGACAGCAAGGAGAGCAGTTTCTGTTGAGTGACCTGCCTTGAAACCAGACTGGTGCGGATCCAGAAGGTTGTTCTGATGGAGATAACAGGAGAGTTGTTTAAAGACAGCGCGTTCAAGTGTTTTAGACAGGAACGGGAGGAGAGAGACGGGCCTGTAGTTAATAACATCAGACGGATTGAGAGTGGGTTTCTTAAGGAGAGGGTTTACTCTTGCCTCCTTGAGACTGTTTGGAAAGTGACCAGAAGTTAGAGAAGTGTTGATGAAATGGGTGAGAAATGGTAGAATATCAGGAGCGATAGTCTGAAGGAGGTTTGAGGGGATAGGGTCCAGAGAACAGGTGGTAGGACGGGCAGAGGTAACGAGGGTAAGAACCTCACTTGGAGAGAGAGGGGAGAAGGAGGTCAGTGTGTGGGTGAAAGGTGGGTCTGGTGACCCAGCGGTGAGTAAAGGTGAGTCAGAAAAAGAAGAGCGAATATCATCAACCTTTTTTTCAAAGTGTTTAAAAAAGTCGCTTGACAGAAGGGAGGAGGGGGGAGGTGCTTTGGGGGGGTCCAAGAGGGTGACGAAGATAGAAAATAGTTTTTTGGGATTGGAATAGGAAGATTGGATCTTATCTTGAAAGAAAGTGCTTTTTGCCTGAGAGATGGAAGCAGAGAAAGAGGAGAGGAGAGCCTGATAGGTTAGGAGGTCGTCATGGTGTTTGGATTTCCACCATTTCCGCTCTGCTGCCCGAAGGATGGTTCTATTAGCACGCAGTGCGTCATTTAGCCAGGGAGCAGGAGGGGACTGACGAGCCGGCCGCGATGTGAGAGGACAGAGAAAGTCCAGAGAGGATGAGAGAGTCGAGAGGAGAGTTTTTGCAGCAGTGTTTGGAGGCAGGAGTTGGAACGAGTCAGAGGAAGGGAGGGCTGAGAGCACCGATGAGGCAAAGGTAGAGGGGGAGAGGGAACGGAGGTTACGGCGGACAGGAGCAGAGTTAGAAGAGATTAGGTTGTTATGTTTGGAAAGGGGTAGAGAGAATGAAATGAAGAAGTGATCGGATGTGTGGAGCGGGTTTACAGAGAGGTTAGAAGTAGAGCAGTTCCTTGAGAATATGAGATCAAGGACATTGCCAGCTTTATGAGTTGGTGGGGATGGAGACAGTGAGAAAGCAAAGGTGGTTAACAGAGATGTTAGTTCAGATATCTTCCCTGTCTGGAGGTTGAAATCTCCGAGAAGTACAGCGGGAGGGCCAGTTTCAGGGATGTGTGAGAGGAGATTATCTAACTCCTCCAAGAAGTCCCCCAAGGCGCCTGGTGGACGGTAGAGAACAACAATGGTTAATTGTATAGGATGGGTTACTGTGACGGCATGGAATTCAAAGGTGGAAGGAGTGAAATTAGGTAGCTTGAAGAGGGAAAAGCTCCATTTGGGAGAGAGCAGGAGACCAGTGCCACCTCCTCTGCCAGAGGGTCTGGGTGTATGGGAGAAGGAATATGCTGTGGAGAGAGCTGCTGGGGTGGATGTGTTGGATGGAGTGATCCAGGTCTCCGTGAGAGCAAGGAAATCCAGAGACTGCAGGGAAGCGTAGCCAGAGATGAAGTCAGCCTTAGGGACAGCTGACTGGCAGTTCCACAGCTCCCCTGAAACGAGATGTTGGATCTCAGTGGAGCATGTGGGATAGACGAGAGCAGGCCGGTGAGATCGATTAGGAGAAACACGGGGCCAGTGATAATTGCGAGAAGACACATGAACAGGAATGCAGAAAATACACATGATTATAGCATGAGGGGCTAGAGAACCCAAGAGAATTGAATAAAACTAAATAACACCAGCGATACTTGGCGCAATCAGAGTAGGATTTGCCTCCTCTTTGCCTCCCACAGGACTCTTAATGTCTTTGTCAGTCTTCGTCTGGCTGACGCTGAGGCTGACGCTCCAGGAAAAACGCAACCTAAGATGGATACCTGATTGCTCAGTTCTCACAGCTTTGGGGGCACGCCCCTGTAATTAGTTAACTATTTTCTGCTGATGGGCGACAGCAGAGTCTTCCTACCTATTGTAAAAAAAAAAAATGCAATGTAATGTAGATAGGATCAAAGATCTAATAATATACCTCAGAGAAAAAGTTTTTTTAATTGTCCTCTAAAAATCCAAAAGCCCTCAAACCAAATAATAATTATTGTGTGCCTGATATTTATTTTTCCTATTTGCAATATAACACCATTGTTGACCAAATAAATGAATAAATATCCTTAAAAAATGGTTAATGAAGTATAAAAGAAGAAATATATTAAAATAAATCAAATTTGGAAAATCATGAATACAAGTAGTGCTGTGTACCTGGACTCACATTCAGGTTCAGGTCCGGACTCAAGTCCAGAGGTTCAGGTTCAGGTCCGGACTTATAAGTCCGGACTTGTGTCAAGTTGTGTGAGTAACTAAAGTGAACTTATTGTGAGCTAATTATCAATTGAAAATAAACTCATAATCAACTCAAATTCAAACTCGTCAGGTTTATTGTGCCCCCTTCCAACTTGTGTCTACACCATGTATTTTCTAGAACTCTACATGTGTTACTAACTACACAACACAACTACATACATAGTGATGTACATACAAGACTCAATATGCAAGAGTACAAGTCTATGTGTTCTTGTTCAAGAAAAACAGCATATTGACATTGTCTGGGTGAAGTGTTGCTCTTTCGGCAGACAATATATCACCATACATACAAAGGAGTTAGCTTAGCTACACTACCATATATGGCAACCAGCATCCCACGCTGTCAGTGTCCACTATGTCTAAGCCAGCTTCCCTTGACGTCACACAGATCTCGCGAGCAGTTGCGATATTTTGCGAGACTTCGTGAGTTCAGTAATGGCCGCCATATCAGAAGCCAAAACAATGTTTTTCGTCTTTTCTCAGCGCAAATTTCTTGATCTATGGAAGGTTTTAGATGGTTTAGAACAAAAAGGAGAATATACGTAAGTACCGGTTCCCGGCGTTCCGGTTTTAACCGGACTTGAACCAAAACTTTTTACAAGTCCAGTACCGGTTCGGCGTACCGGTACGCAGCACTAAATACAAGGTGTCACAACCTGGCTCAAGGAACAGTAAAGTGGACCAAAAATTCCAATAATATATAGTGGTAATGTATTATTATATATAATTAAAGCTATGAGCAGCTATGAGCAGCTATAAGCAGCTATGAGCAGCGATGAGCGGGTCTTCAACGATCCACGCATGGTTCGCTGTTGTCCGCACGTCAACGTGTCCGGACTCGGCCATAAGAAAACGTGGGAAGTTTCGTGCCGATCGGGCAATGTACATGGGAGTTACAGCAACATCGTGTTTCATGGCGGTTATGTTTCGCCATGGCAACGAGATATGATGACACCCCATAATAGGCTTAGATGTCTTGAGAGACGTTTTGGCCCGCTTGGAGCCTGTTCACTGGAGTTCAACCTTGTTTCATGGCATTGTGTTGCCATGGAAACGGCATATTATGAAATCTCAAAACTGACACTTAGATGTCTTCACAGCTGGACTGTTAGCATTGCACGTGAAGTTTGAGCACTTTTTAACGATTTACACAGGAGTTATAGCAAGATCGTGTTTTATGATGCATTGCCATGGCAACAGCGTTTCAGGAAAACTCAGTATTGTTATATCGACGTGTTGAGGGCCGAACCATTAACCATCATGTGAAATCTGGGTCCATTGAGTTACGACAACATTATGTTTTATGGCGAGGGATGCGTTGCCATGGAAACGTCATGATGGGACCTCAGATTTGACGTAGAACTGTTTATTGCCGGAGCGTTAGTCTTAGCCGCCCTCTGGTCTCAGACCCTAATTAGTTTTCACATACTGTCAGTGAGATAACTCAAAACTCTCACACACAACTTGTTTGGAATTAGGAAAACAAAACAATGCACCTATTATAAGATGTGTGTGCGCTTTATGACCAATTAATATGTCACATGACAGACAGTGCAATGTAACAGGGGTGCTCTGAGAGGGGGGGCATCATGTTACAGTGACAGCTTTTGGATAATCCTAGCAGCCTGTTTTTAGTTCAGTACTAAAGCGTTGAACGTAGTGATTTACGAGCATGTTGTTGGTTTCTGTGTTTTTTAGCGTGTTGGAAAATGAAGAATCTCCCAAATCCCTGTTTGAGTCCCTGTGACTGAACATGCTAAGATTTATGGTGACAACGACAAAGACACATACAAGAACAAACATACACATTAAAAGTGCACGCATTCTTCAACCGCAGAAGGATAATGACTTTCATCTCCGTTTGTTGTGTGTTAACCCTAGTGTTTGTGTGTGTGTGTGTGTGTGTGTGTGTGTGTGTGTGTGTGTGTGTGTGTGTGTGTGTGTGTGTGTGTGTGTGTGTGTGTGTGTGTGTGTGTGTGTGTGTGTGTGTGTGTGTGTGTGTGTGTGTGTGTGTGTGTGTGTGTGTGTGTGTATCTGAGAGCCCTGTTATCAGCGGTTCCTGTCATTAGACATCCTCTGATTGTCTTCTTGTACTGACGCCTTTTTCCTTGGAACCAATAGGAAACCCCCCTTTTCCTGGACCTTGAGGAGCATCCACCCAAAAATAAAACATGTTCTGCACAATGTGTGTATGTGAGGGTGTGAATGTGTCTATAGGTTTGTGTGCGCTATAGCCAATAGAAGCGCGAGTGCTACATAGTGATGTCACTGTTACAGCACTAAACAAAGGAGTCCAATGGAGGCGCTTCAGGCAGGGGGGGAGTGTGTGGGAGACTGGAGTGATCCATTTTGCATCAGTTGAAGGTGCTGCAGGATTTGCAGGGATGGTGTTAAAATATTTCAAGGGTAATGAGATCTAAACCACAGAATAGCCTGTGACATTGTGTGGACGCTGCAAAATAGTAATTGCACCTAGCACTCATGCACAAAACATGTATTAAATGAGCACTTCTCTCAAAGTGATGAATGCCTAGTGCTTTACACATATTTATGACTGAACTATAATGAATGCACAAGAGCTCACAAAAGAGGATGCAGTCTGTGCTGACATTGAACATCATGAGATGATCAGGCCCTCATGATGCAGGGGGAAGTGGTCACATGTGAGCTCAACTGGAGGACTGAAAATCCTGCTGAGAAGAAAGAGAAGGGACTTTTTTAAACCTCATTCATGGAATGCCTCAGTTTAAGATATGTACTCCTCATTCACACACACCTATATTCACTGTGAATGTGGAAGGATAAGGTGTCAGAGGTGAAGGGGTCAGAGGATTTAGTGGGGGCAGGGACAAGCAGGCGCAACACAAGCATTTAGTTCTAATAGGATTGGAAGTGAACTAAAAATAAAAGCGGTTTTCACGCCAAGCCACAAATTAAACATGCCAGCAGTGTGTTTGGTAGGAGCTTGTATGTTCCATGCTAATTTCCTTCTTTTTTTTTTATTGAACCTTTTCTGGGATTTCCTCTCAAATGTGTGCCATTATTAGCACCTGTATGTTAATGTATGAGGAGCAGGTTATGCCCTCTGTGATGCACAGATTATGACAATAACACACTGCTCCAGACAGTGCAGCAGCACAGAGATGTCCACATGTTTCAGAAACAATACTGATGTAGTGTGGCACAGAATGCTCCTCCGCTGTTGCACACTGCTCATCACATAGAGACTCAGTGTAATCTCCTCTGATATGTACGCTCTTTAACACAGACTCTATTGTGAGTGTGTGGGAAGTCTGCTGCTAAGTGGTAGGCAGACCGAGCTAAGACACCACAGTGGGCACCCAGCTGACACACACATGTACAGTATAAACACACACACTCAGTAATGTCCTGTTCTGATTAAGTTGTACTTGTATGTTATCGACCATGCTAACATTGTCTTGAACTGAGGCATTCACTCAATGCTTTATTCGTCATGTCTTTTTCGTAATAAGCAAATCTTCCTTTTCTTGAAGAACTGTGTAAGAATTTAGGAATAGGCATATCTTTAAACTCAACCTGTGTTTTGTCACCCAACTTCCGGCTTTGTAAAAATGACTACGGTAACACTTTATATTAAGGTACACAAATTAACCATCAACTAGTTGTTAATTAACATGCATATTAGCAGTATATTGGCTCTTTATCAGTCATTGTAAAACACTTATTAATGCTTTATTCTACATGACCATATTCTAATGAATTGTTGAAAATTCAAATAATTAAATTCAGAGGCATCATTACAATGCATATATTTTCAGTACAAACATTTCAAGGGCTTTTTAATTTCAAATTAAGATGGAACAGATTGTCTAGCATAGAAAACTATTGTTTGTTTATGGAATGTTTAGGGATATCAGCATCCCGTGAGAAGCTCCTGGCAGCTTCTGATGTGGTTTAGGTGTGTGACGGCTCACACTGAGGCAGCTTTTCATTTCAAACAACAACGAGTTGGTCTAGATGCTGATAACACTGATCAGAACTGTATTTCATTATTGAAATATGGACAGTGATGGGCATCTGTTTCATGTAAAAAGCAATAATGGTTTGCAATTTTGAGTTCCTGATGTGCTTATGTTGTTGTATAAGCGTATGTGTGTGTTGGATGAGAGAAGTTTGTCTTAGTGTCTTGAATTTGTGGACATTCCCAAAGATAATGAAATAAAGTTCCTTTCTCATCCAAACACTTCGAGCAAACATCTGGAATATTGGCAGACATATGATGAAGTTTGACAGGAGTTATGTACATTCTCAATAACCATTTATACTGAAGTAATTTGAACCTAGTATTTATTGTCTGACTTTGTGCTTTTAGGCAAGTAGCATTCCAATCTTCCTCATCAATATCCTCATCAATATCCTCTTTTATATCCGTTTTCCATGCACTTAATTTATCTAATGCTGATTCAGTGTCAAATGCAACCATCATGTTGTAGAATTTAGATACTAGGCCCTTTCCTTCCAAACTTGCAAGTGTTATTTCCTCAAGTTTCGAAAAAGGTGGTATGGACATTATCTGTTTCGGTTTTGATGACATGTAACTTTTTAACTGTAAATATTTAAAAAAGTGCTTTTTAGGGATTTGATATCTCCGAGATAGCTGATCAAAAGAAAGCAAAACTCTGTCTGTATATAGATCCATAATTTTCTGAATGCCTTTTGTATTCCATGATTTAAATCCTCCATCTCTTTTCCCAGGTGTAAACTGCTCATTGCTCCAAACAGGAGTAAATTGAGACAACGTAGGTGTGTTGCCTACACGTTTGTGTGCAGCATACCAAACTGAGATCGTATTCTTAAGAAAAGGGTTTTTTGTAAGTTTCTTCAATGTCTTAATATCTGAAGAGTAAAGATACATTTGTATGTCAGATCTGGATATGGAGTTGATGTCTGCTCTACAGTATGTTTACCCAAGTCGGGGGTGTTGTTGTACAAAAATAATATGAATCTGAGTTTAGTTGGGCAGCCATATAATACCATTTAAGATTAGGGAATTGAAGACCGCCCCTCTCATAAGGTAGGTATAATAGTTTAATACAGAGTCTGGCTTTTCTGCTGTTCCAGATGAATTGACTAAATAATTTGTTAAGCTTTTCGTAGAACATTCGGTTGTGGCAATGGAAGCGTTTGAAAATAATATAAAAATGGAGGTAGCATGGCCATTTTTATGATATTTATTCGTCCGATCGTAGATATAGGCAAGTTGGAACAGTGGCTTAGTTTTTCAGTCACTCCATCTACCAGGGGATCATAATTAGCTGAAACTATGTCTCTGAGTGATTTTAAAACCCAAATATCTGAAACCGTCAGTTGTTGTCATAAATGGAGTATCCATTATGGCACTGTGTCTCTCTTTGTCATTCAGAAACATCAACACTGATTTAGAGTTATTCATTTTTTATCCAGAAAATTCACCAAATTCCTCTATTACTCTCATTAAATTGGGAATACTATGTTTTATATTTGTCAAGAAAAATATTATATCATCTGCGTTTAAAGAAATGCGATGTTCTATCCCCCCAAGAGTAATGCCTGATCATTCTGTATGTGCTCTAACGGCCATAGCTAAAGGTTCGATTGCTAATTTAAATAGCAGTGGAGACAGAGGGCAACCCTGTCGGGTAGATCTCTCTAAATCAAAGGGTGCCGAGATAGGGTTGTTAGTTAGGATCTCAACAGCTGGGTTTGGTACAGTAGCTGAATTTCAGAGCCATTTCAGAAGGGTTTCACCAAACCCCAATCTTGGAAGTACTTCAAAAAGATAAGTCCATTCAATCCTATCAAATGCTTGACACGCATACACTGAAGGCATTGCTGTGTCCTTCACGTTATGTTTCTCATGTAGTCTATTTAAAACTCTTCTGATGTTGTGAAATCCCTGTCGTTTTTGCACAAAACCTTGTTGATCATCAACAATTAATTGAGGGAGATATTTATCCCATCGTCTAGAAAGCGCGTTGCAAAGTATTTTTGTATCACATCCCATTAAGCTAATTGGTCTGTAAGATAAGCATTCTCTTGGTGGCTTGTTTGGTTTTAATATTAAAGTTATCATAGCTAATCTCAATGAATCTGGGAGCGTTCCTTTCACAAAAGATTCTTCATTCATATCGAGAAGCGGCTTTACAAGTTGTTTTTTAAATGTTTTATAAAACTCTATTGGAAATCCATCTGGTCCGGGTGCTTTACCGCTGTTGATATTCCCTATAGCTTCACAAAGGTCAGCTATTGTCAATGGACTATCTAGTTTTGCTTTTTCATCATCTGACAGAGTACAGTATGCAACTGTAGCCTATCAAGGAAATTGTTATTTATCTCTTTTGGGTCTACAGTTAAGTTGCCAGATACTGATGTTATACCATTGATTATTCTTTCTGCTTGCATTTTCTTTACTCTCCAGTCCCCTTGATCGTAGTACGTTTGTTTAGTCCACATTAGGCTTTTAGCCACTCTGTCACTTGTTAACTTATCGTAACTAGCTCTCGTGACGGATAGATCATGTAATTTTTCAGGATCATTGTGACAGTACATTTCAGTCTCTGCTTTCTTTCTGCTTTCATCTGTATTTAGTTGAAAATAATTATCAATGCAACTTTCCACAAATGTAACAAAGTCTGGGTCTTGAAGTAGATAAACTTGTAACCTCCATCTTGCGTGACGTTCAACCCTGCCTAAATTGATCTCCATAAACACAAAACAAAACCAAAAATCGGTGCACAACAACCACACCTTGAAACCTTGTCAAGTAATATATCCCTTCAGGACATAACACATCTAAAGATATTAAAACAATACCTGCTGGTCTGATGAAACATACAAAATGCATGTGAACACAATGCCATTCCCAAACAGAGTCATATTCCAATGGGCTTTCTCTTAAGAAGGAGAGAGAGAGGAATAAAAGAAACCTCTATATACACACCCATATAAAGACAATGTAAATATTTGCAACTGTAACTCAACTTACAATGCCTGATATCTTCTGATGCAATCTCAAGCTCATTGTGGCCGTGAGAATCCCAAACAACACAAACCAGAGGCTATTGTTGGATGCTTTTGTAGAACTTTTCGTTGTGAAGAGATTAATCTTGCCGTTGTGTAGCACTCTGAATTTGCAGGGGTTGTGTTGGAATCCACGGAAGGCGTTGATGTCAACAAACAACTTTGTAACAGTGTTAAATCCCCGTCGGATCCCGACCGTTTCTGCAGATAAATCCTGCGGGAATGATATCTTGCCATGTGTGATGTCTCGACGTCTTGATTCACGGTAGACAAACTCCTTCTCCTGAAACTTTAAGAAGCGAACGATGACCGCTCTGTGTTGGTTGGGTTTCCCCGACGCTAGCGATGAACCCGCTCCAGAGTGAGAGCCCTGTCAGGTGTCAGCTCCAGACATCGTGTCAGCATGTTGTTAACAAAGTTGAGGAGTGTTTGTTGGCCTTCGGCTCCTTCTCGTATACCAAACAGCCGTAGATTCTTTCTTCTGCCCCGGTTCTCTAGGTCCTCTGTCTTTGACCAAGGTAAGCGATATGTTTGTTAGTGGAGTCAAGTGGATGTTTCAGTAGACCGACTTCGTCCTTGAGGGAAAATATTGCAAGCCTTGGTCGCAGGAGGGTTTGACATATCAAAGCTGATATTGTGTTAAAATATTTTGCCGTGTTGGAAGGGATTTTGTATTAAATTATGTGTGGTTGTCGGGAGCCTCCCAGCTAAGCTGCCATCTTGGTCTCGTCCACGTGACCCCCCTGCTTTTTCACTTCTTATCCTCAAGTTCACACACAGACCTGGGAAAGCAGTTGTGTTTATTCTCTTATAGGAGTAGTTCCCAAGTAGTTCCCAAGAAACATATCTGAAAGTTCTATAGGCATTGTATTGAAAACAATGAGTGTGTATGTGTGTGTGTCCACAAATGGAAGTCTATGTGCAGTGAATGTGGACTTTTGTGTGTGTGACTGTTTACATGTAATTCTCTCACTGTGTACTGTCCCATTCAAATGCAGAGATAGTAGTAGAACAGTTGAAAGATTAGAAAAGGGGGCTGCTTTTTTTGTAAACAACACACACACACACACACACACACACACACACACACACACACACACACACACACACACAAACACTAACAGGGCCGTATCCACCATTGAGGTCACCGAGGTCCGGACCTCGGGGGGCGCTGCATAACTACGTAGCCTCGATTGTATCGGAGCAGCGGAGGAGTGATGAGGTATCTAGAGATCTGAGTCCAGCGGGCTGCTTGTGCTTCTGTTCATCAGGACATCATAGGACCAGCAGATCCTGTGTGAACGCTGTACATTAGTCAGTGGACGTCCGACAACATGCACACTAACTTATATTGCAGATAGGCTAAACTTTGGTTTAAATTGCGTGAATAAACTAGCTAGCTAGAGAGCTAAAGTTAATTACATTAATCCAATGTCAGAAGGATTACCTTTTAACAAACGTTGTAATGCTTTTCTTTCATTTCAATTTGAGTAAAACTTTGAAGATACAACATTGTATTGTTTCCTTTTTACACTGACTCATATGTAATGAAAAGACTACGTCAGTTGAAGCTCAGCTTTGGTAAGGAAGAGACAGGACAGGCAGAGAGAGAGAAAGAGAGAGAGAGAAAGTGATGGAAGTCAGGGAGGAACTGCAGGTAGTCACACAAAAGAATGTAGGCTTAATAACCCCATCCATCTGCCCATCTATCTATCTATCTATATATTTATCTATAACAATAGTCTTCATTTACAATATAGACAATAGGCATGATTTTAAAACAACATACATCTATTGCAGTTATGATGTCATAATAACATACAATTGTATAAAACACAATTTGCTTACATCTTTGTTCTCTTTTGAGAATCAAACAAAACAGATTTAAATAAAAAAAAGAATGCAAACAAACAAGTGAAATGAACTAAATTGCTGAATTGCTTTTAATTCACTGGCAGGAGCGACAAGTGAGGAGGAGCAAAAAGTGAACAACGAGGGAGAGATTGAACAAAGAGAAAGAGTAGAGGACAGAGAGAGTAATGAACAGGAAGAGGACAGAGAGACTAAAGAAGATGGAAGAGAGGGTGCAGGTTATGGAAAGGAGAGAGACATGGAAAATCAATGTTGACAATGTTTTTTGATAATTTTAGCCTCTTCTGCATGTCCAGATCATTAATAGTAACAATCAACTGATTCTTATGCATTACACTTTCAAAAATAATTGATGCTGCAGCCCACTGACATGGTTTGAAATCAATATATTATCCAATTTGTGACCCCCCCACAGGACTTAAAAAGCACCTAACTAGATCATGAAAATCCCACCCACACACACACACACACACACACACACACACACACACACACACACACACACACACACACACACACACACACACACACACACACACACACACACGCACATACATGCAAACACGAGGGTTAGGGAAGTTTGTCCTGTGACAGAGCAAACACTGGAGCAATGATTTTAGCATTTCTTTCATTCTCATTTCTTGTTTTTGCTGTAGGTGTCACGTTATCGTTACCTTGCTTGCCACTGCATGCTGGATGTTCCATAAGACACATTTATGGGAACATTTGACTCAAAGCAAGCAAAATGGTGCAAGAATGAGTCCTAAACTCGGAAATAAGTTAGCATTTTAGAACTTCCTGTTCCCTCGTCTACAAAGTCAAATTGAATCTGACATAGACACGCAGCTCTGCATGATCACCTGAAGCCCCGCCCTCTGTTTAGCGAGCTGACCGGACAGCGCAAAATGCGTATATGAAGTGTCATGAACGCAATGCATCCTACCCTCGCGCTCATGGGATTGGCTTAGAATTGAGGAGACATCTGATTGGCTATAGTTACAAAAAATTACAAGTACGAATCGGGTGACCGTCAGGGGAGTCTCAAAAAACCCACACATGAATGCACAGCGATCCGTGCACAGAAAGCGGTTTGTGTTTGCAGGTTCAGGGGATTTAAACGGAAAACAAATATGTGAGGATCAAAAATATGTAAAACTTTTTTCTGTATTTGGATTGTATTTACATGTATATGAAACGGAACATGTGCATTGAAAAACACAAGTGTGGATCCAGAAATACAAGTGTGACTCCTTTTGTGGATCATGAAATACAAATGTGAATCCTTCTGTGTGCATGTGTGTTTTATGAGACTGTTCTGAGCCCATAGGTTTGCGTGCCGCAAATGTGCACGCCCAAATTAGGTAATCAGAAGAAATGGAACCCCAGTAATTACAGGTATAAACCATGTATTTCATTTATTGCATAATTTTATGCATTTTTCAGAAAAAGTGGTAGTTTGGTAAACAGTGACATCAAAGACATGTTTGGTCTGTAAAATGCCCGAAAAGTAAAAGAATGGGAGATAAATATCCCAAAGTCTCCACATTTTATTATATTTGTAATGTGTTTCTGGTCCTCTTTCAGTTGAGACGGTGTAGATGAAGGATGTGTCAGGATGTACTCTTGTGTGAACATTGGATAATTAAGCAATAGCTCACGACAGGCCGTGGTATATGCTCATTATGTCACAGCTAAGGGGTTTGGTTCAGCAGGCAGTTTGCTTTTCAGCCCAACTGTATACTGTTTTTCTCAGGCGCGGAGGGATACTGACTTGTTGTGAAAAGTAACTTACAATTCTACCCGTGGTATACGCTCAGTATATCACGGCTAAGAACCAATCAGATTGCTTGATTCGACTTGTCCGTTTTATAAAGCCAGGTATATTCTTGTTTCATGTTGTTGACATATTAGAGTCAAAGGTTTGCACAGAGTGAAATATCTTTGTGTTGCGCCATAAATCAGAAAATACTGCATTAAAAAAGTCATTTCCTGCATATTTCTACTGATAAAGTGTGATATAAATAATGTACAGGCTTTCAGATTGCTGTAGTTCACTAAACAGAGACATTAATGACATGTTTGGTGTTGAAAATGTCAGAAAAAGTGAAAGAATGGGAGATACATATCCCCAAATCTCAAAATTGTATTATATTTTGTGTGTGTTTGTGGTCCTTTTTCAGTTGAGACACTGTAGGTTAGGCGTCGGCAACAGGCGGACCGCGGTCCGGATCCGGACCCAGACGCCGACCTATACGGACCCGGACCTATAATCAATACATTAATATGGGATTTCAATTTTGACGGGGCGATTCTATTTTAACAGCTGCCGACAGGGGGCGAAAGAGACGAGTGAGCGATACAGGGAGAAAAACACAGAAGAAGAGATGAGAGCGCGGCAGAGAGAAGCGGAGAGGAAAGTGAGTGAAGAGAATAATTAGTGATACAGGGAGAGAAGCGGAGAGGAGAGTGAGTGAAGAGAATAATTAGCGATACAGGGAGAGAAGCGGAGAGGAGAGTAAACAGGCGTGTTAGCAGCAGACAGGGAGAGACAAATAATGACACATGGCACTCTCCAAGAAGAGGAAAGTGGACAGTGAGAACAGAGCTTTTAACCCTGAGTGGATGGACTCATTCATGTTCATCCTGCCCACTGGGAGCACAGAACCAGTGTGTCTCATTTGTTCAGAGACGGTGGCAAACAACACAAAGTGTTTGACCAAACATTCCCTCTCAAGTCAGAACTGAGCTCACAAAAAATAAATATTGTTCCAGTGCAGGCTAACCGAGGCTAACACCTGCGTGTGTATGAGAATGGCCCTGACACCATTTCAGCCCAGATTTAAACTCATGGCAGGACAAGCTCCAGCTCAATTCTCGCACTGAATTTAAAAAAAGTGAGTGAGGGACTGCAATATAAGAGGGAAAGAAAGAGAAACTTTAAAACTGTTCAATTGTTATGATGTGTAAAGACTGATATTGTTCTATAATCGGCTGAAACTGTTAAACTCATTTTAGGAGTGATTACCCATCAGCCCCGGGGGTAACGCTGCCTTTCCTCTGCAGTGTCTGCACGTTGTTTCTGTTTCAGAAACATAGAGGACTGTTTGTATGATCACAGACACGCTGCAAACGGTGTCCGCTAAAAGTCGAGTCCAGTGTCTATGTAGTGTCATTTGCATTTGTTATAGTTTGGGAAGATTGAAAATCGTTAGGGAAAGTCAGCTAAGTTGGTAGGCGGTAGAAACATGTCAAAAGCGGTAGACTACCGCCCAAATCGGTAGGGTTGGCAGGTATGGTACGTAATAATCATCACGCCGAAAATTAGCCGCATTTAGCTTAGCGATGGTGAAGCAAAATTATGTGGTATTACTTCTGACGATTGAATTTATGCTTCAACAATTGTAAAAGTAAAAATGTGGACATTATACTGCTCCAAAACGTGGAAGAACCTAAATTTGTATTGTCACAGATCTTATTAACTGCAATGATAGAGTATGTTTTGTCGAGGGAGTAAGTTAGCTTTCAATGCTAACTAACCTCTCTATAATGTGCCAAATAGCTCCATTACCTTATTGTCCAAAGATAACTTAATGATTCTATTAAAGACTCACAAATGCACTCAGTCAATCATCTGGTCTTCCACTGACTGTTCCAACATGGACCTCATTATGGCAAGTGTTGACAGAGTCACATGTATAGCAATAAACTGGTCATGACGACGAGGTATTCTTTAGCCTTAACTGGCGTGGTTTATTTTCATATATGCATTGCACCACTTGACCTGCTCTCCATGAGAGCTAGAGAGAGAGAGAGAGAAGGGGAGGGAACAATCCCTTATATCTGATATCTGACGTCAGCTACAATAGCTGCGCCTCCTTACGCCTATAGCGCACTCTTACTGTGGAACAGTTATAGTGCAGTTACATGCAGACATATTAATACTTACACTTAACAGCAAGCCATTTGAGTATTTTTTCCATATCCTTGATATCAGACGGCAGCTGCCTACACTAATTTGGCACTCTGCTTTGCTAGTTCAATAAAACAATATGCTAGTCACTCTTTTTCAGCAACTAGTGGCACTTTTGTCCAACTAGTTACCACATAAGCTAGTTGCTGAAAAAGAGTGACAGGTGTAATGTTTTATTGAACTAGTAAAGCAGAGTGCCACACTAGTTTGACCATATATCTAACAAGTGAAATCAAAGAGCCAACTAGAGTAGGCATCTGCCCTCTGATATCAAGGATATGGAATAAATACTCAAATGGCTAGCCATACCTCATAAGAACACACACACACACACACACACACACACACACACACACACACACACACACACACACACACACACACACACACACACACACACACACACACACACACACACACACACACACACACACATTATGCAGCTCAACCGAATTCTGTATTTCTCTTTTCTTCCATCTCTTTCATTTTCACACACTGTCTGCCCTCCCTCTCTCCCTTCTGATTGGCTGTTTGCTGCTCAAAGAAAAGCTGTTGAACTACAGCTGGAGCTGGAAAAAGTGACCACAGTAACACACACGCAGTTCAGGGCTGAGCGCCGGCTATGAGTGTGTGTTTGTGTGGGGAAAAAATCTGAGAAAAGAGAGAAAAGAAAGAGATGTGTTTGTCTGGATGTCTGGAACAGTCTGATTGATGATGAGGATGGTGATGACGATGAAGAGGCAGCTGCTGTGGACAGAGCAGGGCTGCTGCTGGATGTTCTTTTGTCCTCACTGGTGGATACCATGAGATTATTTTATGGGATTACTGCTTCTACAAGGATTTCCATGTATACCTGTGTATGTGTGTGAGCCAGGGAGACGCTAAGATGAAGAGTGTCAAACATGTTATAGGTAATGTTCACACACACAAACACACACACACGCACACACACACACCCACACCCCCACACACACACACACACACACGCACACACACCCCCACACTGGACTGTCGTGTACTGTAATCTGGACTCACTTTGTCACGTTCACATTTGCTTATCCTTTAGTTTCTTTTTCTAGCTTACTGCCTGAAAATAAGTTCAGAAAGTCATGTTCAAAGTTAAGTTAATTGTTCATGTATTGTATGATTTACACACACACATTGTGTTGTTTTCATGGGCTGTGATGAGACACCGCAGCAGACGGGGAGGGGGGGACTGTCAGCCTGCTCACCAGTGTTTTCCATTACAGTCTGCTAGTTAGATCATTTAGTTTAGAAATGATTTAGTTGTACTTATGAATGGTCGACGGAACTAGGGAAAATACAATCTCTGTATGCAGAACTTTTTTGCATTTTGCCGTATCCTAAATCAGATGTAATAGAGTAGTGCAGGATGAGTCCTAAAACCTGGAAATGAGCAATAGCATTTTACCACTTCTGGTTTCCTCATCTCAAAGTCAATGGGTTAGGGTTTTTATGGTTAGATGCCTTAAATAACATCTGTGGTTAACACAAGCTTAGGAATTGTTCACTTTTGTTCAACGAGTTACAAAACATGATTAAATACCCGACTCGGGATTGTATAAAGCCATTATGTGTCACAAGAAAGCGGTTGCTAACAGGTGGCTAAATTAAACTAGTAAACGTCATCAAGACAAACATTAGCTTTGCGGTGGTGCTGTAAAGTCATCTTACTGTGATGTAGTTCACACTGTGCATTTACTCAAAATCATAAAATAATGTGCAGAGATTATTCTGCTAAATTTACAAAACATGCAAGTATAACTTGTTTGCCAAAGATCTTGTTTTTTCTGCAATATCCCTTTGGCATTTTGATGAGAAAGCCCTTCCAGGTTGGCCTACACAAATATGTTATGATTGCACCACTCCATTGTGAACTAAAGCATTTAGATTTCCTGCGTCTTCTGAATTGCAGACTGATCTTAATCTTTGAAACATAATAATCCTGAACACTTAAACCTATGGTGAGATGTCTGTTTGTTCTGACCGTTTTAATGTACTCAGATCTATGTGCTTTTACGGGAATTGCTGACATTCACAGTTGCTGCTATTCTTGACCATCTTTGTAAAAGCAACCTTTGATCTCAATGTGATAAACCTGGTTGAATAAAGGCTAAATAAGAGGAAGCAGTTGATCTGCATGTGTTTTTAAAATAGATTGTTTTGGTTCTTTTAAATTAAAAGCATTTTCAAACTAAATGGCTTATGAGGAGAAATTATAATACTTTTATCATTGGGTTTCACTTATATCAGGTTTTATGGTTCTTAGCCTTAGGATCAGTGTGTGGAATGTAGTGGGGGGTGGGGTGCTGGTTGTGTGCTAACCTCTAAAATGGAATGAAGGAACCTTTTCGTTCATGAAAAAGTAGTCCCAGATCTTAAATTACCAGGAACTTGTTGGTGGAAACGCAGCTTAATATGTCATACTTTTGGTATGAAAGATTGATGTTTCTGCAATGGTGGTTACAAACTTACTATGCAATCACTAAAAAAAGTAAAGTAGGATAGAATTCTGTGAACACGAGAGGCTCAAAAAAAGCACATAAAAAATGGAGTTAAGAGTATAGGCTGCAGAGTGTTTGTGGATCGCTGACAACTTTAAGTCAATGGGAAAATGTGTTAATTAAGATAGTATGAGTTGGAAAATTGAGTTCAGTATGGGGTTTGCGCTCATCACAGACAGGGCTTTATGGCTCTGTAAACCTACAGAGATGAAAACAAGCAGAGACTGGAGGAGAAACACAGAAATATATGTAGTGTCTTTAGTTCGTATAAAGCACTGATACAATCTGCACACAAAGTAAAGTGAGTTTACTTTACTGCCATGCTAACAGCTAACATTTTACAGTTGGTGCAACAGAACAGATTTAAATAAAGAAAACAGCCTTATCAATTTAGCAAAACGCTGCAAGGAGAGGAAATACAACCACAAACCAAGAACGAATTTGACGTAAACTATCAGAAACTATAACAATGCTAATTTTCCCAGAGTGCATGAGCCAGATATTTTTGCAGATATTTGTTAACCTCATGTTAGCCTTTTGCTGATTACTAGGCTGCTAATTCAAATAACGGTACATAATATCAGAATCATGCAACCATGTTAATGCTACGGAGCCCATCAATAAAAACATTTACAGCCTTACTCAACGACAAAAGGGAGGATTTAATTAATCTCAATAAGAATGCAAATGGACAAGTGTGTTTGTGTGTGTGTGTGTGTGTGTGTGTGTGTGTGTGTGTGTGTGTGTGTGTGTGTGTGTGTGTGTGTGTGTGTGTGTGTGTGTGTGTGTGTGTGTGAGCAGCAGCAGTGACATTGTGTGAGAGCATGCTGTGTAATCCTTTTATATTTAGAACTGTTGGCTGTAGGTGACAACTAGGGTGCATATCTTGGCATCATTGTTGTGTTGCTATAGAAACACAGAGTTTTGACACCTGACAGCTAGGCAGAGAATGTGTGTGTGCTTCAGCTCAATCACTTGCAACCAGATTCCTTAGGGGGTTAAATGTTGGTGACTTGTGAAGTCCACCACCTGCTCCTTGGTCTTCCCTGCGTTGAGCTGGAGGTTGTTCCTCTGGCACCAGAGGGTGAAGTCCTGCGTCAGTTCCCTGTACTCCCTGTCGTCGTCGTTGGAGATGAGGCCGACGATGGCAGAGTCTTCAGAGAACTTCTAAAAGTGGTTCAAGGTTCAAGGCTTTTATTGGTCATACGTTCATAGCTACAGTCTAGTTATGACGATGAAAATCTTAGGTCACAGGCTCCTCCAACAGAGCAACACAATAAAACTGAAAAATAGAAAAAATAGTGCGAGTAAATACAAAAAGAATAATGGTAAAAAAGTGAAATTGTGGAATAGTGCAATAAGAGTCTGTATACAAGTGATTTAATATGGTATATTAGATCAATAATTTCTAAATTGCAGCCGGATTAATGTTGTGGATGTTGTTTCAGGTGTTTAACAGTCTTTGGGATGAAACTGTCCCTGAGTCTGGTGGTTTTAGTCCTGATGCTGCAGTAACGCCTGCCAGACGGCAGCAGACAGAACAGTTTGTGGCTGGGGTGATGGGGGTCTTTTATAATCCTGAGGGCTTTCTTCCTGAGCCGCTGGGAGTAAAGGTCCTCCATGGATGGCAGCTCCGTCCTGGTGATGTGCTGTGCAGTTTTCACCACCCTCTGTAAAGCCTTACGGTTGAGGGCGGTGCAGCTGCCGTACCAGGCCGTGATGCAGAAGGTCAGGATGCTCTCTATGGTGCACCTGTAGAAGTTGCAGAGTATCCTGGAGTCCATGTTGACTTGGCAGGTAGCTGTCTTGTGTGCAATCCTGCAGTGTACAGCGTGAAGAGAAATGGCTCCAGCACCATCCCCTGGGGGCCGCCATACTGCAGATGATCGAGTCTGATTGACACTCCCTGGTCCTAATTGACATGGGGGTTAACATGTCAGTTGGCACACTGAAAGTTTTGCCTCTCTTTTTTGAGTAGCCAAAAGCTGCTTGTGAGAACTTCTAAAGTGTATACTGGCAATCAGTTGTCTTTCTGTTTTTGCATTGCTGTACTTCTTCCTGATGTTCCTAACCAGCGTGATGTGTGAAACTGTAGGGCCATTTTAATGGGTAATTGCATTTTTTGGCTTCCTACCATTTTCCTGACCTTTGCATTAGGAAACACTGATGCTGCTTCTTTCACGTACCTCTTTTTGTATTTTCAACTTTTCTCTTTACCTTTACCAGCTTTTCTTTCAAATTATCAAATAAAAACATTAACTAGAAAATGTATATAAAGAGCCAAGTACTACCAAAAGGCACCCTTCACAGTCAGTGAGAATTACCCAAACACCTCTTTTGTTGTGCGGTTCAGTAAATTAACTGGATTTGATTGATAATTCAGGTGTCATTTGATTCATGATCCTTGTGAAGCAAGTTACCTACCCTGCTTTATAAAGACATTTACAATGTGCAGTGAAAGTGTAATCATGTTTTTTGGCTGTTTTCCATGTCATGTTTTCCTCTGGGTTGTTGTCTGGTCCTTTTCCCTGTGTTTTTCCTCTTGTCATTAGTTCCCTGGTGTGGCTAGTTATCTGATTGTGTTCACCTGTGGCCCTTGTGTTTCTCCTCCCCTGCCCAGCTGTTTCTTGTCCTGTGATTACCCCTCCCTGTATTTAGTCTTGTCTCCTCCTGTGTTCAGTGTTGGTTCTTCTTTTGTGTGTGACTTAGTTCACCGGAGAGTGTTTTGTCTGTTCCAAGTTTATGTTAGACCTTGAAATAAAGGTTATATCAAGTGTTATCTGCGTTTGGGTCCTACCTGCTTCACTCATCGTATCAAGTCTACAGTAGCACTTCCTTTTTGGTTAGATTCCTGGTTAAGGTCTGTGGTAAACACAAGCTTATAAAATGTTCCTGTATTATTATACAACATAAAATATACCAGACAATACCATACTCAAAGAAGTGATTAAGACGTAAATAAACAAGACTACTTAATGTCATCATGCCGAATGTTAGCTATCTTTGGCTTAGCGGTGGCGTCATGGTGTCCCTGACCTAGCTTCTTTTTGGCCTAAACATTTCTAACAAGTGACTAAATGTAACTATGCAACGTTATCATGCCAAACATTAGCCACTTTAAGCTTAGCGGGGGTGATGTGGGGACCATGACCTAGTTTCCTTTTAGGCTAACAGTTGATAACAAGTGACTAATCTAGTCGAATGTTAGCTGCCTTTAGCTAGGCAATGGCGATGCACAGCCATTGGACCGTGATGTGGTTTGTTTATTTAAAGTCTAATGCTAGGTTTTTACTTCAGGCAATTGCATGTCAGCTTCAAAAATAATAAAAGTGGTAGGCCTATTAATATGTGGAGATGTTGCAGCTGAAAAAAACATGTGAGTATCATAAAAGCAGCCAGTCCTCCTACAAAAAACAACCATATAGGCCGATTGTTCATGCCCTTATTACGACCCAGAGACATGTTTTAAAGTGCATGTTGTTTCTTACACAACCAAGAGAGGTGCTCCAGTGGTCGTGTAAGAAACCACATGCTCCCGGCCCGTTCATTGCAAACGCTCCGGAGGGACGTTTATTCACAAATAACCCTCTGTGGAAAATCCTAAATTGTGGAATAGTTTGGACATTAAAATGCTTTTTGATTCGATTTCTGGCAAGAAGTGAATATTTTACTCTTAGAATCCACGTCCAGTCGATGTGTAGGATCTATAGTTTGATAGATATTACGAAGATGATTTGAGGTCTAGCCAGGATAACGTGTATGCAGCTTCCACGTAAAGTTAGCGTGGGTGAAAACAGTTTTCCCGGTCTTGAAATTTTCATCATAAAACCGGATATATTCCCCTCACTGTCAAATGATTACACAGTGATATCTGCATTACTCATCCACTAAAAAACATCAGTTTATCCTTGTTGATTACACAATATTGATTGGTTTAAATTCTGTACAATGCTTTTGTGTTTTTAACCTTCGATTCAGAGAAACAAATTGTTTTTTCGGAGTGTAGAGACTACAGTTTCCGAAGACACTACACTTACCAGAATCCCCAGCTATCGTTTGGGACTACAACATCCGCCTTGCTTTACAAACCCCGTGATTAGTCATCAAGCCCTGTGATTGGATGTTGGAGTGGCCGTGCGACAAGGTTACGCTGAGCGTCAAACAGCTCTATGAAATGGAATGGAACCACGGCAGACTTTTCAAAACTGGAATTGGACGGGTCCAGCCCCCGGGTCCAGCCCCCCCAGAACTACACATACTGGCTATTGTGTGTTTCGGAACATGTTATATGGCACGTCTCTTTATAAGACGTTTTCGTATTTCCCACAATTAGAAGTTGCCAGTATTAAACTGTGTACACCCTGGAGGTTTAGGGGATACGAAACACAGTGGTGTTATCAAATTTAAAACATATAATTAATAAATGGGTGAATTAATATACCCACATGACACCTAAGGTCATTAGACCTTTATTTAACAGCTGGTCTTATGTCTGTGACCCCTCCTGTTGTTAATTGATAAGCCTGAAACATGCAATTGTCAAGGTTCAGAGGCAAATTTTGCAAATATGGCAGTAGCCATCGATCATCTTAAGATAAGATAAGATATATTTTATTGATCCCAAGTTTTGGAAATGTTTTTGTTACAGCAGCATACTACCTTGTGTTTTGCACATCCTCCTGTTAATATCTTTGGACGTCCTGCACTAAACTGTTTTATTGTAGAGATCACTACAGTATCTTCTTGATATTTTCTATTCTATATTTCTATCATGCCTTCTACTTTCCCCCACTTTTGTATGTAGGCTACTCTCAATATTTAAATGTTTTCATCCAATAAAACGTATTCAACAACTAAATTCAATAACGTGCTTTAACCACTAGGCGGTGCGGGTTAGAAAGCCAGTGGTGTAGTTAATAAAACATAATATAATATCAAACATAATATGACTATTAACTTTATTGTGAAATTAAAACAGAACGGTAAAGGAAAATACAGTTTCAGTCTCTCGATTTGAAGCTTATGCATTGTACCATGAACCTGTATAGACCTGTAACAGTCAATTGCATGAGGAGTTGGAAAGGTAGTAAATAATATCTTTAAAAACTACAAAAAAATCCCTTTCTATCAGCTGTGCCCCGTTATGGTGTAAATATAACCTATCTACCAATTGGATCAAATATAAAAGTCAGCCGAATTAGTGTTGATAATGCAAGGAGACGTATTGTGGGAAAAGAAATGGAAGATGTTGTTTAATTGCTGATATATTTATGATTCACGTCACATATTCAGTTTTGGCAGCATTTCTTACAGTTTGTCGAAAGGTTTTCTGATCAGGGCTCTATAAATAAATATCTAAGGCAGATATGTAATATTTAATGCAACCGAACCATGTATTACAATGCCGTTATGTGATGACTTCCAAAGAGAAAAGCAAGAACACTCGGAATAAAGTATTATTATTTTTTTTTTTTAAGTTTTACCGATTTCATATCGCAAAAACACCATATCCCGACATGCATTGCGGCTAAAACAATCAATGTTTTAGCCTATCAAAACCTCTGAAAAAAGAAAGGTGTCTCTCAGAATCGAAAGAGAAAAACCTATGGGAAAAACACAAAAGCATTGTACACAATTTAAACCAATAAATGTTTTATAATTAACAAGGATAAACTGATGTTTTTTAGTTGATGAGTACTGCAGATATCTGTTAAATCATTGGATCATTGGTTTTATTATGAAAACGTTGAGACCGGAAATAATGTTTTCAACCCGTAACTTTACATGGAGGCTGCCGCAAACCTCAAATCATCTTCGTAATATCTATCAAACTATAGATCCTACATGTCGACTGGACGTGGATTCTAAAAGTACAATATACATTTCTCGCTAGAAATCTAATCAAAAAGCGTTTTAATGGCCAAACTATCCTACAATTTAGGATTTTACAGAGAGGGTTATTTGTGAATAAACTACCATCTGTAACGTTTGCATTCAACGGGGAGCCGAAGGTGCCTTTGCGATGCCAACTTCTGTTTCAGCCTATAGAAATATGTCAATATTGCACCACTCTAATGACACAGAAAAAGGCAATCCAAACAGGTTGTAACAACAGATATGGTTTAGGGACTGGTCCACATGTGTGCTACGTTTAAATATGGCAGTTGCGGTGATACTAGAACAGAGCAACATTGATATTGCCACAATTAAAATGAAAGGATGAAAAGGAGAACAGAAAAATATAAATGCAATATTCTGAGTTATGAGTTTCTTTAAATAATGCACATATCCCAACAAAACAATGAGAAGATGACAGATGTGAAGATGTTCATTTTGTATGTTTACCTGTCACGCAGGTCTGTCTGACTATATTTTTTGTATTATTTGAAGAATTTATCCCCCTGTTCCTCCTTTTACATTGTGCTGTAACTCTCACTCTGTGTTTCTCTGACTGTTTGTAATCCATGGATGTTGAACAGTGTCTCTAGCTCTATCTGATGAATGTATCTCTCGTTCCAGATGAGATCATGCAGCAGGAGATCCGGCCGCTGCTGGCTGTGGACATCATAGAGCAGCTCCACCGCCAGTTTGCCTCACTCTCAGGTACGGAACAAGACCCCACTGTATTCCAAACACTGTGAGGGCTCCTTACTTAGCCTAAAGCATTACATTAAGAATATTTTCAGAGCAACTGTGGGCAAGGAGGGTAGCTACTGTAGATATGACCTTCATTTAAACAGTTGAAATTGGTTAGCGACAAATAAAAAGGAAAATTCACTCTCAATATTAATTGGCATAGAATGGCAAGTGAATACATATTGTTTCAATTCAGTTATGGTGTTGCTATGAATATTATTTTATGCAATGGACATCAGTGCTGATTCAATGTGTGCCACAAATAAACCAGAAAACATTGTTATATCTTTCCAGTTGGCCAAAAGATATTTGCATGAATAAGTCCATGTGGAAATCAGTTTGAGCTGCCTCTTAATTTTAGCATTGCACTTACATGAAGTTGCACAACTCGAGAGAAAATGTTTTATAACATCAATAACCAGACATTCACTCCAGGGTTGTAGCTCATATTACACTGGATGTATCCCAGCTTAGCACCTCTAACTGCTAAATGCTTTGTCTTTTCAATCCTTTCTTCAACGTATTTTTTAGGCTTTCTGTAAATAAAAAAACACGTTGTCGGTCGTATGCCTTCGTAACCCCGGAGGAGAAAGCCCTGCTTATCTTTCATTATTTTATAAGACAGAAACACAGGATACTAGATTGGATTTAACGATAGCAGACCTTTAGGTTTAAAATTGGTGAAGTAGCCCCTTAACATCAAAACAGCCACATCACATACTGTAGACATGTTTGGTACCACATTCCCTGCTATCTTCTCCTACTATATAGGGGATTAACAGTGAAGTCACTCTATGTATGTGTCTCTACTGCATGGTATTACACAGCTTCACAAAGGCTCTACTGTATATTATTACTATGCTGTATTGTACATCAGAAAGACCCTCTTCTCCCCAGGTCTATACTGTAGGCTACTATAGACTCTGTTTCTCCCTTGCATGTACCATTAGGAGCCAACACTGTCATCATCCCCTAATTATGTTGTTTTGGAGCATTCTGTGTCTTACAGTATATCTCCTCATCCATATGGAAAATGGACTGTATTTATATAGAGTTTTTACAGTGATTGTTACCACACAGAGTGTTTTCACATAGTCAGTATTCACCCATTCACACACATTCATACAGAGGCAGAGGCTGCTACACCAGGTGCCACCTGTTCATGGAGACAAACCTCTATCTAAGCAACAGCTGCCCGTTTCTTTCCAAAAATGTCAGCAAGCTCTTATCCAATTCTTATATTATTGAATATTAACAATGTCTTCGTATTCAAAGTGCCAAATCCAGTGTCACTTCAAGCTTACAGGAACTAAAGATTTCCTTTTAAACCTGTGATAAGAATTGTATAATTGACAGAAGTCACAGAAATAAGGACTTTAAGTATTAAACTGCTGCTTGAGTTAAAATTATTGGAAGACGATCAAACCAAAGTAACAATGTTTTTTGGGGAAGAACACATAAATCCCTTAGGTTGACTCCTGAAGGAGAATAGAAGAGGACAAAAGACTGGTTTAATCCCACATATTGGAGCATTATATCTACATATATTTGCAAAAGAAAAACCTATGTGGTACTTAAGAACAATCTAATTTCATTTGTTTTCCCATGGTTGTTTTTCATTGGGAACAGAAGCTTTTCACTGCAGTCCAGCTGGAGGAAGTTATTGCTCCTGTCTCCCCAGCATTCACTCTTGGTTCCCTCAGACTTTCCGCATGTGGCACAGCAGCCGCTGTGGTTCTGCAAAGATGCTTCTCATTCCTTCTCTCGGTCGTTTTACAACATCAAAAATAACTACTGTTTTCAGAAATCCCCTTCTCAGCAGGACTTACCTTCAGAGACACTTACGTTTAACACAAGCAGAGTTTATGGCTTTGACCACATGTGTGGGTGTAGTCTTCTCAGCAGGATAGGGGTTGAATATTTTAGCCCTTTTTCCTTATATACAGTTTTTTGGACATGTGAACAGGAACCATTCTTTCTTAGATTGGTGGGAAATGGTTGTATAGCATAGTATATACTGAATTTACTGCAGGTTAAATTACCTTAGCGCAGACACAGAGCGGCAGAATGGAGAATGTATTACTAAAAGTTAACTAGAATGACTGCAATTTTGTATATTGCCACACTGAACTCAATGAACTCTGGTGGCCTTTACTATAGGAATCAGCAACCAGCAGAACAAATGTATACCAGCAGGGGGAGCCAAAGTATCTTTATAGGATACTCAAGAAAGTACAAGAAACATTTGTGGCATTTTCACTGCTTCTTTGCCACTTTAGTGTAGTTAACTGAACTGGTAAAAAAGAGTAGTCATTCATCCTTGTTTTTAACTATTGTTTTAGTTTTCCCCTACATATATACTTATCATATTGATTACATTGGCAAGGTCAACAACGTACTTGGTGTATAACATGTGATTCTGCCCCTAACCTTATCAAACCTTAAACGTTAAACCATCAGATTTATAATGTATTATAATCTCGAAACCATTTATTTCTGGTTGTTTCCGAGAAAAACGGAACCTCTGTACATGAATTATATGAATGGAGAACTGAAAAAATAAATAATTTTCTACAAATCAGCAGATGGTCACAAAGATAATTAAAACAGGATCTGAGAACATAAGCACTTTACACTTGTAATTAGGTTTATACATTTTCAGTGGCCGCCCGGGCACATTAACAGTGTTACACACTACATGGGTACAGACTACAGAGGCAGTGAAGATGGTTATAGAGACAGAATGCTTCTACAGAGGGAGCTGCACTGGATACAGTACACCTTATCCCCAAAGCATGAAGAGAATATTATTTGTTTAATGTTTTTTACCAATGGTTTTTCATGTTTGACTATCCTACATCATGAGATTGTGTGTACACAGATAGATGTGGCTCCCCCTGCTGGAATGAATTTATAGTGCTGGTTTCCTATAATAAACCCTACCTGGGTTTAGTAATTGTGAGAACTGCTAGAAAAAAAGCTCAGTAAGATGAATAAGTCAGTGCAATGTTAAAGTACTCTAAGATGTTTATTTTTCCATAATCTACACTCAGGATTCTGCACCCAGACCTCAAGGTTTGTGAGTTAAGAGCATTGTATCTTAGTTTTTTTTTAAAGCAATTCCATGCTCACTATTGATTCCTATTTACTTCACACTGAGGATGTCTTAATTAGAAATTATACACAGGTACATAGTTCATACATGGAAGGACAGAAATGTAGCAAACCTGCACTATGTTGTTTTAATTGTTAACCCAGAGGCAGCCCAATAAGCTAAAAATAATATATTTGCATATCTTTACTAATCGCAGGTGGTTTATAATATATATATATTTTCCCAGCAGACACAGAGCATCAAGGCATTAGTGTCTGCAGAAAATTGTATTGGAGAGGTGCAGCCGGATGTTTAGCTCAAGGTTGCCGCCTTGTGACTGTTTTGTAGAAGCAGGAGAGTTAGAGGAGTACATTTGGTTTTGAAGGTATTTCATTAAACTATTTTTCAAATTCAATGTTCGTAATGTTTCCTTTTTACGGCTCTAAGAGCAGAACTGTTTGGTTTCATTTCAGCTGGGCTCAAAAGCTACAGAGTCAATAAATGTGATACATTAAATAATGCCAAATACAATTCACAGATAGATCGATGTTCTTGATAAATGGTGAATCCGTGTAGTAACCAGTGGCGGCTGGTGGAAAATGTTTTAGGTGGGGCTGTGGAAATGGTGACCAAACAATACTAGAGGGGTCCGGGTGGATGCTCCCCCGGAATTTTTTTTTTTAGAAAAGACCCAAAAACCCGACAAATTGAGGCTTAAAAATATGAGAAGACTGATCAATACCTCCATAATCTTCAGTGTGGTCAGCTATGAATCTTCCAAAACTTCCAAACACCTTGTCCTGGACATAGTTTCTACAGTATAAACTGTGCAACAGTACAGTAGGCCCACACAAACTGCAGAACACCGGGGCTTTGGGAACACTCAAAATTACTTAAAATGATTTAATTCCCATTCAACCTGTTAAGGGGCTTTTTCCTCCCCTTTTTTTTCTCACAAAACTGTGTCTCAGGGCTTCTTAAAATGTAATAAACTATTCATGTGTCCTGCTCATTTAACAGGAAGAAACTCAGCTAACTGATGATATGAACCATGTTTACCGAAACAAAACACAAGTCTCACAAGAAGCGTCTAAATGAGCCTTGAGCGAAAAAATGCTAACGCAATCTAGATATAAATCAATCGATACACTTATCGGATATGCACAATTAAACAAGCTTAGCTAACAAGCTGAGATTCCACAGATTCTATAAATATAAGTATCATCACTGAGCGATCAGAACTCGCGACAGGGGAAGCAAATACAGACATCACACAATGTAGCTTTAGGTAGCAAAACACGGAGATATGCTCACCTTTAGCTGTTATTCTGATCAAAAACGAGAAAAACGCTGCTGAAGGTTAATCCATAGGTTAATCTAATGTGTTTGTCACTTTGAAAAAAATATTGATCATCCATAATTCCATTTTTATGTCAAAAACTGAGTTTTCATATTAGCTGCTAATGATAGCTTCCAGAGTGTATGACAGCTTCCTGTTTTGTCTCCTTGGATACGAGTCCAAACAACTCACAGACTGCACCGGGCGCTGACCTAGGCGCCCTGTGACCATCAGATTTGACGACGCTGATAGGCTGAAATTATGTTTCGGCGGCATAGTTTAAAGATAACAACAGTTGGCTTCTGCTGCACTTGCTGCACTCTCGTCTGAGCACTGTGCATAGCGCCCAGATGAGAGAGGGTAATGATACACGGGCAAGGCCAGGCAGGAAACATGTGATTTATCAGTAACTTTAGACATCGTAACACAATTTTAAACGAGATATTATTGTAGATTATACATTTTACTGATACCAATTATATAATATTTACCTTATTTATTAAAAATAAAACATATATTTTTTAAATATATATTTTTTTATTTTGAATGTGGGAAGAGGGGGGGCAGCGCCCCTAGCGCCCCTATGGGCCGACCACCACTGGTAATAACATGCAGTATACTCAAATACAGTTTCATCGTGAATGATTCCTTATTTTGGGGAGAGCAGCTAATGTGGTAACATTCAATAAAAACATCCATGTGGTGTGGTGTGATGTTTAAAGGCGTCATTATCAATTCTAAACATAAAGGTAATTCCACAATAGTCAAACCCATCACATAATAAGAGTAAATGTTGTGTGTTGTGTTTTTGTTGCAGGAGGGCGAGGGAAAGATGGCGCCCCCATCATTATTTTCCCAGAGTACTCGAGCTTCAGTGAGGTGCCGGAGGAAGACTTCCTCAATGTCGTTACCTACCTGACCAGCATACCCAGGTACGCACACTCTCAAACAGACATCTTTATAAAAGCCTTTACATATTATGGGAAATCCCAAAACTAACTCCCAAATATCATATGATAGGAGCTTTTATTGTGAAAGGTAATACATGGTTTCAGACCAAGTCTACAGTACCATACTCTCTAAATCAGGGGGGTCCAAACTGTTTTCACTGAGAGCCACAAACAGAAAAACATACGAAGGGTTGGGCCCCTCACTAGAGGTGAGGTCTATTCCCTTATAAGTTAGATTCACAAAATCAGTCAGATGTAGTTAATTATTCTAGATAATTTAATATTTTTTAAGAAAAACAGCCTACATCACAGCTCTCAATAGGGTTTAACTTATTTTTTTGCAAACAGTGTCAACAGCTCATTCCTTAAAACAGAAGCCTCAGATTGCTTATAATAATGGGAAATAGGAAGGGTATATTTCAGGCTTGTTATCCAAATGGTTATTGTTTTTTGTTTTTATCAACTAAGATTTGTTAGAAAATGATTTCATGAAAAAAAAAAACACAGAATGTATTGAAAAATTGGGCTTATTAACACATGAATGCTGTGTAATATATGTTTACATATATATTTAAGAAGTACAATATAAGAAAAGCACACATTTCAGGTGTTGGCAATTCTCCATTACACCTTTTGAATTTGCTTTGTGCCACAGTTGGCCCCCGGGCCGTAGTTTGGACCCCACTGATTTCGAAGGTCGCAATACATAGTTATATAAATATGTGTCATCAGTCAATGTCTAATGCAGGATGCCTCAAATACCAGGATGTTCTACTGAATCTCTCTGGCTATCTGTCAAACAAACCCTTGAGCAGCAGATATATGAACAAAGGGGCAAAGTCTAAGACATATTGTAATGAAGAAGTATTATGGTCCCAAAACAACCTGATGCTGGGCCCCACACCATCCCACTCTTTTTGCATTGTGTAGTTTTTATATATTGAAAATCTATCTGACCTCAACAATTCTGTGTTTTTTCACTGCAGTAAAATCTTTTAAAAATACTCTATATTTCTGGAACTATAGCAGTGAAGCTATTGTTTGTTTTTATTTAATGTGCAAGATGTTTGTGCGTCAGCTTAGTTCTACTGTGTCAGATTCAGCAAGCAGTAAAGTGTACTTTACACACCGATGCACAAAGCAGCAGCCCAGTTACATGTTTCCCTCCTGTATCCAGCCTGGATGCTGCCAGTATCGGCTTCATCATCGTCATGGACCGGCGGAAGGACAAATGGAGCTCAGTGAAGGCCTCTCTGTCCAGGATCGCTGTAAGTTCTCCAACACATTCATATTCGAATCATCATATACATACATTTGTACCTATACATAAACAAATGTTTGTCTCATACATACATACCTTTCAAGTTCCCAACCGGAGGTACAGGGACCCCTAGGGCTACTGAGGGGGATTGCAGGGGCTACGTAGAAAGATTAGTGATTGCAATTTATTTACACACAAAAAAGCAATTTAAAATATATTCTCTTAGCCTCAGAGCTTAAGAAAGACAAGCAAGCTCAAGTGTCTAATTCAAAGCTCTAGTCTTGACAAAGACGTAGAAACTGCCGGAAGTCTTAATATTATTATTTTTCACTGACAAGTGTAAATGTCAAGTTTAAAGGCGTTGGTATTAAAGGGGAGTTATACAAGTGATTTTCATTTGTGGGTCAGTTGGGTTGAATACGCTAACACAAGAACAAATTTAGGTGAATCATCACAGATGAGTGAGGGGGTTCTTGTGCAATCGGGCCTATTTTGACCAGTACACAATTAACGCGAATCCTCAAGCTGTGACTTTTAAACTTGAGGATTGTGAGATCTTTTCTGCTTTTTGTGAGAATCCCTGTCATGTCTGTCTGCAGCTGCTGCTGTTTACATTTGAATTGTTATTGAGTTGTTTCCTTTTTTCCGCGTGATTCTTATAGGGCTTTAGTTTAGTTTATAATGAGTGCTATGATAAGCTGAATATGTCTCAGGAATGTATTGTTGGTTTGGACAGAAGGACTTGTGGTTGTTAATAGCATTTACCAAGCAGAGAGAAATCATTCAAGGAGATGAATGAACACCGGTAATTATATTAATAATATGACACTCCTCTCACTCTACTTGTGATGATCACTGAGGTAATATACGTGCATTAGCAATTTTAAAAGGAAATGAATCTTGAGTTTCAAGGCCGCACAGGAAGTCTTTTTAATGAAATGTTACAAGCAGTATGAGTCAGCAGTGTGTTCTGCATTAGCTTACAGACATGTTGAGCTACATTGACCTGTCACTGAGTCCGATTTCTCAGAATAAACAGCTGTAATAATTTGGCCCTTTAAAGTGTTAAATACAAGAAATACACGCATTCTGGTCCCAGGAATGTCCTCCCAGTTAGTGTAGCCTGGTTGAATTAAATGACTAAATTAATGTGTATCAAAGGATTGGATGTATTGTAAATGTGCATGTGGTCGTGTTATCCAGGTGGCGTTTCCTGGAAACCTGCAGCTGGTGTTGGTGCTGAGGCCATCCAGGTTCTTTCAGAGGGCCATATCAGATATTGGGTTCAAGATGCACAAAGACGACTTTAAAATGAAGGTACCGGTAAGCATGCTTCAGTACCAACAACTTAGACTCTATCAACTGCTATCATTAGAAAACAATTACTTCTCTCTTTGTTAAACAGAGTGTTTAGAGACTTCAAAATAAATGCATGACAAATCAATGTTGCATGAAATTAACTGATATACAGGGTTGGGTTTTAACGGAATACATGTAACGGCGTTAATCAGAATACAAAAATCAAGTAACTGTATTCAGCTCGCGTTACATTTGAAAAACGAGTAATCTGATTATAGCTACTTTCGTAAACCTGAAGTGAATACATTTTGGAATTATTGTTGGAAAAGTTTCCTCACAAAATGTAATATTCATTACCGGCAGATCTGTGTGCACGGCGCTGCAGCGTGTCTGTGAGAGAGAGAGAGAGAGAGAGAGAGAGAGAGAGAGAGAGAGAGAGAGAGAGAGAGAGAGAGAGAGAGAGAGAGAGAGAGAGAGACAGAGACAGAGACAGACAGACAGACAGACAGACAGAGACTTGCATGGGGCAAGTGACTGGAAAAGGAAAAAGTTTTAAAAGTTATTACTTCGTTTCAGATAATATTAATAACAATAATAATAATAATAATTCAATCTATTTAGAGGCGCCTATCAAAGCACCCAAGGACACCTTACAATTCATAACGTATTCTAAGGAAAGGTTTAAGACAGGACAAAGAATGCAGTCTGGGTGATGTTTTTTATGTGGGGTGCAGATGAGAGGGAGCTGTCCAGAATGACACCAAGATGTTATGTTTGAGTTCTTGATAAGCCATTAAAACAGTAACATAAGTGTCTCCTGTTCACCAAAACATACCCATCTGTTATGGAAAAAGAAAGTACTCCAAAAGTATTCTAAAAGTAATCTGAACACGTAACTGTAACTGTATTCGGATTACTTTCAGAGCCATGTATTCAGTATTCAGTAACTAATTACATTTACAAAGTAACCCTCCCAACCCTGCTGATATACTATACTTAGCATGTGAAAAAGACGATTTGATTGTAAATAGTTTTTCAAGATCTCCACGTTGCCATGAATTAAATGTTGGGAGAGAAATGCTAAAGCTCTTATATAGTCATTTCTGAGCCTAAAATATGTCAAATCTAAACCACAGTGATTTCTAAAACCCACAAATATAAAAGGGAAAGAAAAGGACACCATGACCTCAGCTGGGCTTCTATGATAGCAACCGCCCTATGAACCACATCTCGTTTTCACTCCTCTGGCCGCACACTGCAAGATGAAGAACACTTTTTATGCTCCTGCTTTCACGTCTTCACACCCGGATGTGTTTAAAAAAAATAGCAAAAATAAGAAAGAAAAGGGAAACATAAATGATAACTAAACCTGTGTAGATTTCAAATGTTCTAGGAGCATATATTGAACCAAAACTCGGATAAAAACAACATCCAGAAAAAAGAAATGTCTGAGAACTGTGTAACGAACAGGATATACAAACTGTACATAATAGCTGTGTTTTCAGTGCTATTAAGGCAGGGTTAGGGTTGAATTTAAATGGGTGCTCCAGTAATTTAGTATTTTATTTTCTATTTGTTTAGAGGACTCAAGAGACACATTTAAAGGAATGGTCAAAATGAATGCAGCAGAGACTTTGATATGTGGCTTTTGGTTCCTTGTATGAGCCTCCAAAAACATTGAAGCCTAACATTTCCGCAATGCATCTCCCATGGGTCTTCATGCCTGATAAATGTCTTTCAAACTCCATGTCCCAAATTTGAAACTCAGTATTTTAGTTATTATTATTTTGACATGGCAGACAAAGTCCTGTTGATATACCTAGTGTTTCTCTTCTGGTGTTCATGACATCAAACTGAAGTTGAATGGTAAATCAGGAAACTTCCCTTACAAAGACTGACAAGCCACTTCTCCGTAATTGAGACTGGTTTGCCAATTAACTCATTAGTGCTACCACAATCACTGTCACTGTTACACAATGTAGGTCATGATCAAACGCTTGAAGTAATGTTCTGAATGTGTTGCAGATCGTGATGCTGAACTCATTGTCAGACCTGCACAGCTATGTGGATAAGGGCCAGCTGACGCGGGAGCTGGGAGGATCTCTGGAATACTGTCACAGTCAGTGGATACACCACCGCACTGTGAGTTAACACACAGTAATACAAACTGTCCACCTGAAATGCCTAGTGATTTGCTGCAACCCATTTTCCCCTCAGGGACAAATAAACAAATACTATGTTCATTTTAATATTAGTGATTCCAATTCCAATTTCCATATGGTGCCTTCTTCCTCCAGGCCGTCGAGAACTTTGCCATGACAGTGAAAACCACAGCCCAGATGTTGCAGAGGTTCGGTTCAGCTCTGGCAGAGACGGAGCTGCCCAATGACGTCCTGTGCACCAAAGACCTGCTCACAGCACACACAGACAAACACACCAACCTCAAGGTGATTAAGTGCTTTTTAAACACCAGCAGCTAATAACATGGAGAGTACATGTATACATGTATTTCAGTCTGTTGGGGAGGAAATGCAGCTTCAAATGTGTGCCATTGTATGAGTTTGAAACAAGGTGCTATATGTTGATGTGTTGACCATACAAAAAGTCAAGATAAACAAACACTTAAATGTTTGAATGGGATTGAGAGTAAAATGACTGGCTGGTCATACCATAAAGTAGCCTTTTTACTACGTCTGAGTCATGTATTAGCTACTGTTGGTTGTTGCTTAGTTAGTTTATGTCAAATGGATAGGAAGAGGAAAGATTTTCATTAGTAGGGTAGTTAAACGTTTTGGGGAGGTTAGCACAGACAAGATAGTTTGTTTTTGGTTAATGGAACCAATTTGCCGATCACGGTTTCTAACTATTGCATTTTGCACATCAGCACAGCGCAAATTGACCTATTCTCTTCAACATTAAATTATTAGTGTTTATTATTATTATTATTCTCTTTCGACTCCACTTCGAGAAATAGCATTACTAACAAAGAACTGCAAACAGAGCACTTATATATTAATAAAGGGCTGGCTTATCTAAAGCCAGTTGAGTAGCACTTGAAATATTTGGCTCTATGAAACCTGATGTACTTACAGTATATGATTCTGTTTTCTTCAAGGTTGTATCTTCCTGGTCGAGTGTACTTATTGTAAGTCGCTTTGGATAAAAGCGTCAGCTAAATGCAATGTAATGTAATGCAATTATTGTATGTCTGTCTGAATTTGCACCAGAATGTTTTCCAATTCCTGCTATTTAACAGATGATTTTAATGTTGTTTATTTTGTTTCTACGTTTCTAAATCAGGATGAACTGAAGTTAGCTTTGAAGCAGGGCACCACCTTGTTAGGGTGTATCAAGGAGCAGGCGGCCAAGTCAGAGAACCACCAACTGAACCCAGACGAGGTGGAGAACCAAACCACTGTGGAAAGGTGACAACGCTTTTTCCCACCTTTAAAAATTCATATCAGTCTTTATCATGGTAATGCAGTACTATAATAATTGAATACCTCTCAATGTGTTTCTAATCATGGTCCTGTTGGATGTTTCAGACTCCTAGCCCAGCTGGATGAGACGGAGAATGCCTTTGAACAGTTCTGGTGTAAACACCATCTGAAACTGGAGCAGTGCCTGCAGCTCCGCCACTTTGAACAGGACTTCAGAGAGGTATATCTGTAGATCTGCTGCCTCTCCGCCTGGCTGCCTTTGGCTTGAAATCTTTGGATCTTGCCGGTTTCAACTCTTCCTACAGCTTCAAAATAATTCAGCTGTACAGTCATATTTTGAAAACCATACTTCAGAAAAAGCGCTGTACTGCCGGGTCTAGTTTGGACATAGTAAATACATTGACTCAGTTTCATTACTTGCCAGAGACCTCAAGTTCTGAAGAGTTCTGTGTTGTCTTGCTGTAAAATGTCTTTAGAACATTGGATATCAATTGATGATTAGTCTTGATATTGCAAAAATAAATATTGTGAGTAACGTAATTATTTTCACAATTATTTTCCCTGTCTCTGTTTCTGTCCCCTCTTTGATTTTCCAGGTTAAAGTGTCTCTAGACAGTTTGATGGACAGTCTAACCGGCCTATCAGATATTGGGGATTGCGTGGCCAGAGTTGAATATCTGCTCAAAGAACTGAAGACGCTAGAGGAGAAGGCTCTGGTCAGTCGACACGCACGCACGCACGCACGCACGCACGCACTCGCTCGCACACTCGCACACTCCCACACTCACACACAAACACACACACTTGGCCATGCCAATTTAGGGTTCAGTATCTTGCTCAAGGTCATCAACATATTTACTGAATAGGTATAGAACCACCAACAATCTGATAGGTTGACGAACCCTCTATTTTTTCTGAGCCATAGCCATAGCAATATTTCATCACACACCTCTTCCAGAAAAAAATATTTAGGATAGGTTATAAACAATCGTTTTGGTACTTCAGCATCATACAACAAAAGTGAGAAATGATGACACGTATTACTTTTAAAAGTATGTATTTCTTACCTCAATCTTAGACATGACAGCTCTTTTGTCTTCTGCTGACTATGATAAATTCTGAAATATGTTTGTTTCAGCCCACACTAGAGAAGGCCCAGCTCCACGCACTGCACGGAGACCAGCTGATCCAGAGCGACCACTACGCTGTGGACTCTATCCGACCCAAATGCGTGGAGCTCCGGCGGGTCTCTGACGACTTCAGCAACGAGTCCAATAAAAAGACAGATGTCCTGTCCAAATCCCTGCAGATACACATAGGCATTGATAAGGTGAGAACATGATATCATGAACAGATGTCACACCCAGGAACACCCAGAAAGTTTCCCAGCACTTGGATTATCTCTCATTGCATTGTAGACAAAAAAAGTCCATAAAATTCAAAGATTGACTTTGGATCAGCCTTGGGCAACAGGTTTCTGACTTTGTTTATATCTTATAAATATATATTTTGTAATACTTTGTTATGATGTTTAATACAATGTCTGAACCCCTACTCAAATTCTGGCTTTTATCATACGTTTAGTTTTTATTTTATTTTAGGGTATTATGTTGAGTTTTTTTCTGTCCTTTATAATACGTCAACTAGGCTAAAACCTCAACCCCTAATTTAATTAAGGTGGTGAAGAGCTAGAGAAAACTGTGTATGTTCCCTATTGACCCCAGTGGCATCTTAACCCAGGATTTACACTGAGGAATTACAATGTATGGTATGTTGTTCGCTAAATTGACTTTTCCCCCTGTTTGAATGTATCTTGTGTCCAGGTTAACCAGTGGTGTGAGTCTGGCATCTACCTGCTGGCCTCCCAGGCTGTTGATAGGTGTCAGTCACAGGAAGGGGCGGAGTCAGCACTGACGGACATAGAACGCTTTCTGGAGTCTGCGGAAAACACTGAACTGGCTGAACTGAGGAACCTTCACAATCAGTATGAGGTCGTCTTGTCTGAGGATATCAAGGTATGGAACACGATTCCATTAGTTGACAAGCTGACTGGATGTTGTGTTTAAATAATGATGAGGAGAGTTGATGGTGAGCGTTTTGCAGGCCAACGTCCTGAAGGCCTTGAAGCGCCTGGAGGACGTGCAGGAGATGTTCCAGAAGCGGCACGTCAGTCTGAAGAGGCTGTCGGCCAAACAGACACGGCCCGTCCAGCCCGTCGCCCCACGGCCCGAGTCCTCTCCCAAACGGCCGCCTCTGAAGACCCCCCCAAGGACCACAGGGGTCCAGCAGCGTGAGTTGCATGTTGTTTTAACTTGCTAAATTGTCCTTCAGAAGATGAATCCATGGTAACTCAAACTGTTTGAATGCTTATGTCTGTGATATGATTGACACTTATGCTTGGTCCTCTGAACTTCTTACAGCACTGGCTCGCAGAGCGTCTGATAACACCAACAGTGGCAAGCCGCCAGTCGAAGCTGACCCCAAGAAGAAGAACATACGCAAAGCCAAAGGAGGCATCAAGGTACAGTGCTAATCTGAAATCTCACCAACATTAAAGCCTGATTAACAAGTCACTTTAAAGATTTTTTAAGCTCTAATCATCATGAATTAGAAAAAGAGCAACTGACTGTGACACTGGGGCAAGGTATGGTCTCAAAATGATTGATACCTCTATTGGTACTTGCTATACATACTTGGTCTGTTCGGGGAATTGAATCGGCGCTAGTCACTGCAACCTCCATCCAGCCTCACAGAGAACACAACTAAATGTCTTTGTTTTCCATAGTAACCACAAAAAATGTTGCTCAAAATGCAAAGATAACACTATGACCAAATTGTCTCATCTACTGTACATCAGTTTATATACAGCAGTTCTGTGCAAACTGTAGGGTAAATCACAACACCAGCTTTTGTATTAACGGCTGCTGACAGAAGAAAAGTTAATCTCTGGATTTACCATTAGCCTAATATTCACTAAGGACTTGATGACCACCTGAATGCGAACACCTGGTTTTTACTGGCTCTAGTTAGTGACTGGGCCATTGTAGAGCTCTATTGGGACCAAGCTGAAAAAAAAGACATTATTTGCATTTAAGGCGTAATACAAGCTGCCCTAATAACTCATTTACCTGAATGTGTGTGTTTCTGTGCCACAGATTGAGGTGATGCACGAGGAAAGCCAAGGAGGCTCCACCCACGTTGTTGTGACCAGTGAGACGGCGGAGAGTCTATCCAACAGACGCAGGTATGGACAGAAATCAGTGCTGTGCTCCCCTGCAGTACTTCACCTCACTGTCATCTCACTATACTGATAAAACAACAGGATTATTCTGAAGGTTTGCAAACAAGATGTGAAGTAAAATGGCACAGCAGCAATTCACTGAACAAAACACAAATCTTCAAAAGTCTCGTACTTCACTGAAAAGTTCATTTTAATTGTTATACCCTAGATGTTTCCACATCCCACTTATAAGTAACCTTGAAAAAACACACGGAAGAACAGGATCCTTTTTGAATGACCAGAACCACAGAAAACCTTCACTTAAGGGGCCCTAAGGGTTTCTTTGACTTGACCTTAATCAGAGAGAATGGGTACCATAAAGATGGTTATCATCTGTCTCTGTTAACCCAGGCTTCCTTCCTCATGCTCTGTGTCCCATAAGAGGTGCGCTTGGTGCATCATTTAACATTTCTAATGGCTGGATTGACGCCATTTTAAGTTATAAGAATTGATTTATGAAAAATGTTTCAGGAAACCTGTTGCTATGAATAAGAGCAGGATGCAAGCGGAGAATGACTATCCATACAAATCCTATTTTAGAGTCATTGTTTGTAAACATGTCTTCAAAAATACCGGCAAGCTGAGTTATGTATTTTACATTTTCAGAAAAAAAAACAGGAAAATAAAACAGTGTTCTTGGTTAGATTGTCTGCATCATTGATATAAAATATGTTGCTGTGGAAAAATAAAAGCAACAAGCTGCATACAGAGCGTAGCCTAATGCTGCAATTGTTAATTTGACGGCATTAGTGCAGCATTTGTGGTTTCCATTCAATGCATTGTGATAGACTCTGATCTATTTTTGTCCAGGAACCGTGAAATGGATTTAACAGATTTGGCAGTGAATGAGAGAAATAGGTTTTGATAAAAGAAATGTGATGATTTTACATTGAATACCCGAGAGACATTTTCATGGAGGGGGCAGGCATACATAAAGACACAACCAAAGTTAGGATCATCTTAGGCAATTGACTTAAAGCCCAGAGACACAGAAAGGAAGCTGACATTCCTTCCTTCCTCAGCTCTTTCTGAGGAATTCGCTTTCCATGTCCTGTTTGCTGACTCAGTGAGACTCCTATAAATAGAGACGGTTCCATACAGGGGGGCGTGGATAACATTACATGGACATGTACGGTGAACATCATAGTAACAGTACAGGGTCATGGCAACACTGACACAAAACTACTTTATCTGTTAGTCAAAGGGTGTGTACAGTCTAGATAAGGCCACTTCTTAGGATAATCTCTCTGTTCAATCATGAATACTTTGATTTAATTAAATATTATGTTTTGTCTAGTGGCAACTGGCAACATGTATTGATATGGGAAACATAACACCTTGTTAAGATTATAAAAATAAAAATAGAAAACATGTTTATTTAAACGTGTTTCTTCTGCACATTTTATTTCCTCTGTAACAGTTAGTGTATCATGACATCCTTTTTAACACATACATACATATATATATTTACTTCAAATGTGTGGCTCGTTTATGGCACCGAATCTAATAAAGGAATGCACTGAGCTTTTTTCCATATAGAAGTAGAGTGGAGAAACGGACAAGTTTTGGTCGTGCAGATCAGATGTGAGCTACCTAGCTAACGTAGAAACCTCATTTCAAATATCGTGACAAAACGCTTACAGTTATGAAACAGACTAACTGTGCCAACAGTGACAGTTGTCCACCTTTATAACGGAAGTGGTTTGGGCCGTTGCAGTGAGTTTTCACCTTTCAGCCACTGAAGACAGCCTTTTATGAGCTGTAACTCCTGCAGTCATCTCTTCAAATGGTACTCTATGCCAAACACATGCCAAAACAACCCTGCATCACATTTTATCCAAGTCATGAATCATGACTGGCTCAATCTTTGGATAGGTCACATTTGATATTTTGGAGGACACTTAACTATTTTGTTATTTAAGTAAGTACTAATGGGTTAATGTCTGAAAGGATGTGTAAAAAACGAATGAAAACAAATGAAAATAAACAACTTTGCCATGTCATGTGGGGAATACCACGTTTCCAGTAGTGAATGCTTTCCATCTGTGGACCCATAAAAAAGCAGTAAAAAAGTTCCTTTTAAGGTCATGATGCCAGAAGACCTCAACACTCCTGGTGATTCAGCCTGTTTGATGTTTAAAAGAAACCCAATGAAACAGGATGCACCCGATCGGCAGTGGTGAGAGAAAATAATTATAGAGGAAGATGAGGGCATAGGCAGCGTAGTCAGAGGACTAAACTATGAGGAAACAGAGCAGAGGGAGGTGGTGGTTTTGGCCGGGTGCTGTTTTCAGTGGAAAAAGTCTAAAAACCAACACAGTGAAACTTTCAGCTTCCAGAAAGTCAGACACTTCCTTCGGGTCAGGATTTGGTAGCAACAAAAACAGCTGAAAGAGGGAGCACAGTGGATAGAGCCTTAGTATGGGGATCAGATGGTCACAGGTTCAAACCCCACTGCACTCAGTATGTTGTTGTGTCCCTGAGACACTTCACCCCAAATTGCTCCTGTGGGGATTGTCCACAGTATTGAGTATGTAATTTGCTTTGGATAAAAGCGTCTAACAAGTAACATGTAATGTAATGAAAGAGAATGATTATAAAACGGGGGGTTGCGTATTGCAACCCTAGTTATATAAGCACAGGCGGAGCCCTCTACTGGACTCTATGGGTATAGTGGCTGGAGCCCTGATGGATAAACGCCCTGTCATCCAACAACACCGACCCATCACACTGCCCCTGACCGGCCTTTGGTTAACAGCCACCGCACCCCAACTTCCTCTCATCCGGTTGTGACCGTGGAGAAGACGGGACCGCATCTTGGATAGAGCACACTCACACACGCTTACCTTGTGTAGAGTGTGCATATAAAATAGTGAGGAAGGCTCTGTATGGAGTTTACCGCGCACCATGTTCCCGAGTCCCGAAGGAGCATGGGAAAAAAGATAACATGCGTCGCCTGCAGAGTTGGTTTATCGGCCTCTTAGATCCCAAGAGGCACAAACGACGTCTGGTGATCATCCCCCCCTCGGTGGAGGGCAACCTCCGATACTGGGGGTCCCCAGAGCATCTGCGGAGGGGAACTCCTTTCGGGCGAGTTACCTCCTACATCACAGTGTTCACAGACGCATCCGTGACAGGATGGGGGGGAACCTGCCTAGAGAGAGCTATAGGTGGTGGCAGGCCTCTGACAGAGGCTCGGCACAGCTTCTTTCTAGAGCTGCAGGCAGTAGTGTTGGCCCTACAGCACTTCAAACCCTTAATACAAGGCGAACATGTGCTGGTGAGGAGCGACAACCGCACCACAGTGGCGTACATCAACAGGCAGGGTTGAGTCCGCTCCGCCGCCTTGTTGACCACAGCAGAGAACCTGTGGTTGTGGGCTTCAGATAATGTGTTGTCTCTGAGGGCCCTCCACTTCCCGGGGCGGGAGAACAGGGGGGCCGGCCTCATGTCAAGAGGCGGGCCCCTGCCAGACGAGTGGATGCTTCACCCGGAGGTGGTGAAGCTGATCTGGGCTCAGTTCGGGAGAGCGGAGGACAATCCGCCCTTGGGGATGGACGCGTTTGCACACGAGCCATGGCCAAGAAAGCTGCTCTACGCCTTTCCACCGCTGCGTCTCATTCTCCCTCTCCCGGAGAGGGTGAGACGAGAACGTCTGTCAGTCATCCTAGTGGCCCCAGGTCGCCGCTTGGCGTCGTGGTACGCGGAGGTGACACAGATGATGGTGGGCCAGCCCTGGACGGTTCCTCAGGTCTGGGGGGCGTTGTCTCAGGAAGCAGGTGCAATTGGGGCGTTACCCACTCTGGGCCAACCTCTCCAGGCTTGGCTCCTGAGAGGGACAGGCTGAGACGGGGTGGACTGTCTGACAAAGTTATCCAGACTATCCAGGCAGCAAGAGCAGGATCCACCACAGCCTGTTACAGGCCAAAGTGGTTGGGATTCCAGCGGTGGTGTGAAGAAAAGAGTCTAGAGCCTCTATCGTGCACGCTGGGCTCTATTCTGTCCTACTTACTTACAGATACTCGTAGTCAGGGGGCTTTCTCATTCCACAATTAAAGTGTATGCAGCAGCCATTTCGTCCTGCCATGAGGGATTTGGCGACAGGTCAGCCTGTAGTCAACTGCTTATGATGCGGTTTTTGCAGGGGGTCAGGAGGCTGCGCCCAGTGGTGCATGCCTCCTCCGCGCAATGGGACCTCCCGTTGGTGCTCGAGGCTCTGGTCAAATAACCATTTGAGCCTCTGGAGCTCTCCTCCCTGAATATATACTAATAAAGGGCTGGCTTTTCTAAAGCCAGTTGAGTAGCACTTGAAATGTTTGGCTCTATGAAACCTGATGTACTTATATGATTCTGTTTTCTTCAAGGTTGTATCTTCCCGGTCGAATGCACTTATTGTAAGTCGCTTTGGATAAAAGCGTCAGCTAAATGCAATGTAATGTAATGTAATGAAGGCACTATCATTGAAAACGGCTTTGCTGCTTGCCTAGACTTCGGCCAAGAGAGTGTCCGAGCTGACCGCTCTGTCGATGCACCCGAGTTGCCTTTTGGGCCGGGGTGACCGTAGCGGAGCGACACTCAGACCGAACCCCTCCTTTGTTCCCAAGAACCCAAGGAGTTCGTTCAGGTTGAGGGCTATACAGTTAGACGGCTTTAGTCTTCCACCCCATATTTGGGCCAGGGAGGCTAAATTGCACCTCCTCTCCCCGGTGCGTGCGCTGGCATGTTATGTAGAGCGCACAGCTTCAATTAGGCGCACTGAACAGCTGTTTGTGTGCTTCGGGGATGGTGTGGCTGGTAAAGCTCTGTCCAAGAAACGCCTGACAAGATACAGTGTATGCTGTAACCCCAGTGGTACCACGAAGTGAGCAGCCGCCATGAGACCCAGAGTCTGCATGATGGTCAAAACTGTCAACGTTGCCCCCTGTCGCAGTCTGTGTCGCAGTCTGTGTGTGTGTGTGTGTGTGTGTGTGTGTGTGTGTGTGTGTGTGTGTGTGTGTGTGTGTGTGTGTGTGTGTGTGTGTGTGTGTGTGTGTGTGTGTGTGTGTGTGTGTGTGCGTGCATGTGTGTGTGTGTGACACTGGCATTTGTTTTCAGAATATATTATGATAGTGTCGTTCGTTCCGGTGCACACACATCATGCGCCTTGGTGACCGGACATCTCCTTCATAAAACGAGTAATAGGGGCAATAATCGGGCAGTTTGATATGTGTAGAGGTGTGTGTAGTTAACACTTAGCAGACTGCAGTCACTCTTAAGCTGTTCCGAAGAAGGTAAACACAGTGAAGGCGGTGCGTAAAAAGGCACAGCTCTCGGTGCGCTAATGCTGCACTTCTCAAAGGCGGAGTTACACGTCCCGCTGCCTCCTGATGCTGCAGCCATTTCATGAAGTGATGGAGGTTTTCCTTCTATAAAACAGCTGTGAGCAGCAGATACTGTGAGGTCCCGGACATGAATTCATAGATCAAGGCAGACTGGTTTACAGACTCTCCTGTTCTGCCAATCCGGTGCTTAAACAATAACTCTACACCCCTGGACGAGATGTCCTTAAAATGAAGTCCGAGTTTGAAATATATCTCAAATAATGTATGCACTGCCATTTCCCCACATAAATATAACGGTCTGCAATGAAACGGTTGCCTCCTGTGTGCTCCTCTTCCTACTTGGCGCACCGGTAACTTTCTCGTGCGCACGAGAGGCTGACCCGCAGAATCTCATAAACATCATAAAAGCCATTTTCAACTGTTTTCTGGTGAAAGTTTAACTAGGCTACTGGATGAAATAATATGACTGGTATAGGTGCAAAAATTAAACACTTTTTGAAAAAAACATTATGATAAAATATTTTTTTATATTTATAATTCTGCAAATATTACAATAAACTCACAGCTATTTTGCAGGGGTTGGGAACCCCTGGTCTAGATAAAAGAAAACCCTCATGCCATGGTCGCGAAGCAGCTGAAGCGCTGTGGCCACACATTTGCTGAACGTTCGTGGGGAAAGGAGTAGCCGAACGGTAGTCTGTTGAACTCGTAGGCTACCCCCTGGAAGGCGAAACGCAAATACTTTTTTTGCTTTGGAGCAATTTCGACATGAAAGTAAGCGTCCTTCAGGTCGATGGTTGTGAACCAATCCCCCGGCTGCACAAGCCACAGTTACTGTCTTATAGTTAAAATATATAACTTTTTGCAGGCAATGTGCTGATTCAGGCTGTGAAGATCCAGAATGGGCCTGAATTCTCCTGGCTTGAGGCCGGGGCTCAAGGAGTGGTGAATCCATTACTTTTCTTATTCTTTCCTCTTCTCACGTTTAGCTTTTCGGTTGTTTGCTGCTCGCTGAAGAGATAAAGGATGACAGTCGGGAGGCGTAGCCGCCTTATATACTGTGGGCCTGTGCACGCATTCAGGTAGGCTCGCCCCGATTGCCCGGCTAGGTTTATGCAACTCAGTATGTGAATGCTCGCATAGCATGGTAGAGAGTAGTACCGAGTCCAGTAGAGGGCAGAGACTGTGTGAGATATAACTTATATGAAATGAGCCAGGTTGCCAGAAACGCAAATGATTGATAATGTCACTTTATAATAGCTGAATGTGTAAAAAAGCAACTATTTACGAACAAAGTTGCCATCTTATACTATTGTTGACCCAAAGGTTCTACACCCTCGAAACAAATCAATATCTACTTGTGACCCATTGTTGCTGCTTTATATAACTTATAGAAGCCTAAGGAAGTGAAAGACAACTCACACATTTAAAGCAAATATAAGAGCATTCAAATATTTTTGCTAAGCTCTCCCTGTAATCCTCTTGCTTCCTTTCTGATTAATCCCGACACCACTGCACTTTAAAACCTAAAATGTAGAAGAGTAAAAGTCTCAAGCTCCCTAATGATGCATCATAAAGAGGTGCAGTGGAACAGCACAATATGAAATACCCTGCAACCTACTGTACTGTACCACGAGTTCTGTCTGTACCGTGGTAGGGTAATTCCCCCATCTGGCATCGTTTAGCTCAGCCTGGCCGGATTTAACTTTCTTGCTGAGCTGTGTCCCAACAGGAAACGTCTGTTGAGCTCTGTCAGCCCGTCTACAGTGAGTCACTTCCAGCTAAGCTACTAGTGCAACATACCAAGTTCAAAAGTTCAAAGAGTTTCTGACTGTGGACAAATGATAAAGAAAATATCAGGGAAATTACCTTTTTCGCCTCATACAGAAATACATGAATGTGTTTTTAAGCAACTTTTCTTTCTAAATTGTTCCTGTTTACGTTGCATAATCAGTGCTGCAATGACAAGCGATGAGCATTAGCAGTGATGATTATCATCATCAAGTGACCATTTCAAATATTGATGACTTTCTTGTCTGGCAATAGGTTGTTCTGTTTTTTTTAAAGGCAAATTGACTTCAACAAATAAATATTTGGGTCTATGAAATGTCCATGGGGACATATTCAATTGTCTTGTTTTGTTCAAAACCCAAAGATATTCATTTTACAAGGAAATAAAACAGAAACAAAATGATTTGTTTTTTAAAGTCTTTGCTTACTTAAACCCGTTTTTAAAAAGTGTCCATTCTCTTTCAATTGACTCAGCGCTTAATCTGCTAATTGTATCAGGTTTAATTGAACTACAAAGAACAAAATGGTTATTATTCTTGAATATTTTAATAAGCCTTATTTGAAAAGTTGTTCTTCAGAATTTGCGATCTAGAAATATTCAGATTATTTATCTAAAAAGGCTGAATTTAGCAGTTAATTGGACATGTCTGCAGAGCACAAATTGCCTCAGATTCATTATATTAACTAGTTTTGACAGACTCTCCAGAATCTAACCAAAATGGCTTCAGAAGTAAGACATAAAGCCCTCATGTAAAAGAACCGGTGTTTTACCAGTATCTTCTCACTTTGAAAAGCAATCCTGTTGATAAATGAAGAACAGCTAAGAGCATGTGTTTGCTTATCAGAGCTTTTATCTTTATTACCATATGGCCAAGTAAACACTTAAATATCACATTAAAGAAAAATAGATGGCAGACTGTTTGAGTAAAGTTCCGTCATTTGTTTGTCTGCAAACATTTAGCATTAAGCAGTGCTTGCGTTACCTGAGGATCATGTAAAAGCAGCCATACAGGAGTAAGAGTTCTGATAATATGGCCGACACAGCATCATCGCCCTCACCGCTGTGCAGTACAGATTACCCATAAATCCTCTGGACTTGCCGTACACTGCAGGGTCTGTAGCGGCCTGCCACAGTGACCGAACGTCTGTGGCGTGACCGTGTGATGTGATCATGTGGTCATAGATGCAGGGGTGATATGGAGCCTTGCCCTCACCTGAAAAGTACACATGCTCCTGAGGGGAGACCCCCATGGCTTTGGCACAAATCCCCATGAAGACGTCGTCAATATAAATGCAGGAGTTCAGCACCTGAGTGGCCTGGTAGATCTTAGAGGCCACATCTCCTGAAACCACGTACCCCGCTCCAGCCGTGTAGTCTGGGTAGGAAGGCCAGGGGTACAGATCATAGGGGACGTGGTATTTGCTTTCTTTACGGCGAACTGGAGGGGCTCCTCTATGTACATGCCCCACCCAAAAGTCTTTGACCCCTGATTTATTACTCAGAAGCTGCCTTAGGTACTTCACCAAATTGGGCATGTGGACGAAGATGTCGTCATCTGCAGACATGAGGAAACGCGCCTGAGGGCAGTACTCGTGGACCCAGTGGAACTGCGTGATCAGTTTGGCTGTGAGGTTGTGGAAGGTATCTAAGAAGTCCTGCTGGATCAGGTCTCCGTAGGTCTGGTCCTCCTGTAGCAGTGCTCTCTGCACTCTGGATCTCCGCTTTGCGTCCACACCGAGGGCGAACACCATCCGCACTGTGGCTCCCAGTTCGGAAAAAACAAAGCTCTCGTTCCCCCATGTGTCCCTGATGGCCTGGCGCCGCTCAAAGTTCTCTGGCGATGATTTCACAAATAGAAGAAGGAGCACGTCATCCCCGCTTTTCCCATCTCCCCTTGCACATTTCCCTGGATGGTTGAGGAGGTACGGGTAGCTCACTAACCCGTTAGTAGAACCATCCTTTCTGTGACGGTTGGAGGTGATGTTGAAGGAAGAGTTGAGGAAGTCGTAGCTGTTGACCAGGTAGCGGTACGTGTAGGATCTCATGTGGCTGACCACATGGTGGTCCAGCTCCTCCCAGCTGACCATCACCACACACAGCACCATGCATGCGGTCAGCAGCTGCACGCACTGGCACTTGTGAATACGACGGAAGTTCATAAACATTGCGAATACTGTTTTTGCTAATCTTCAAAACCTCAGATCACCTATTCTCTGGATACTTCTAGAGATTTACTCTCCTCGAGCGGTATCTTCTTCTGGCTTTTCTTTAATGGTAGTATTTTTATTTTATTTCTGCCTGCCTCTACTACTCATTCCATCTATTAAACTGTTTGCCTTAGTTTAGCCTTCACTTTATCTCCTCTAGTCTGTCTCGCCTTAATCTCCTCTTTCATTCTTCTGTCCTACCTGGCATCTCTTCTTTTTTAATGATGTAAAGTCCAGTAGACCTTTGTCAGGCTCCTCATGAGTCTGGGTTCCTCTGTTACTGATCTTCCTCAACTGTGAGATGCAAAAGCTCTGCTCCTTCATGATAATCCGGCTGCAAGCATCTCCAGGTAAAGCTTGGCGTCCCTCCTTCGTCCCAAACAACATGCTCTGTCCTTATTTTTTCCTGAGAACTCTTCTCCACTTATCCCTGTAGCTTACATCAGTAAGTCATAGGAACACATGGTGCCTGAAAAACAGATAATGAGATGTAAGATAAGACTCATATTGATTAATCCACAAGTCCTGAAATGTTAAGTTGATTCATTCATAAAGCAGCATTTTTCAGTCATTCATCACACAACATGTACACACAGCCAGGTTCAAGCCTCCAAATCCCTTTCCTGCAGGTTTTGTATAATTGTGAGGTAAATATATGCATGTCTGTTTGTCGGATAAAACGAGACATCTGAAGAGGACATATTGATCAAATAATTTCTAATTGCACTTAAGTGATCCATTCATGTTATGTGTTCAGAAAGCACATACACAAACTCAGATCTGGTTGCAACATGTATCTTAATAATCTTCTCTAGACCCAATTTGTCAAAAGATCTGTTGAAAAAATTGGGAGAAGGGTTGATGCTACAACCTCTCTCCCAATGTTTTCTCTCGACCCAGAATTGAAAAAAGTTTGCCCTCTGGATTTGGTTGAGAAACCTTAAAAAGCGAGAATTAAGTCAAGTGGACTTCCTGAGACCTTGAGTGCTATATTTCTTTCTTTAAGGGTATCAGAGTTTGTTAAATATCATATTTTAACAGACAGCACACAACACATGTTGTGTGTGGTAGACAACAATATTTTGTAAAGGACCCACCAGAATAATTTAAAAGCATTGTTTTGGTGCAGGTGGCCAGACATTACACATCCCAAAACTAAAACAAACAGAAGAGAGAAGAGTAAATCATGCCTGAATGTAGTGATACAGCACTTATAACTTTGAATGAAAATAGTTTATCTATTCAATATGTTAAACATTTGGAAGCAATACAGCATGCCTTACTGTAAGAAATGAGCCCACCTCCCTCATGAATATAATATCCTCGCTTTATTCATCCGTGTCAGAAATGTGAGGATAAACGTGAGTTCATCGATTTCCCTTCCCTCTAACACCGTGTGCGTGTACTTTGTCACATGTACGCGCAAAGCTCACACAATTACTACTTGTTTGCAAGACACAAGACTAAACAGATTGGCCATCAGCCGTGCCACATCATACGAGCTACCAGACTTTTCACAAATGTAAGACACTGTCACCGACTGATCATCAGAGGATCACCCCGGAAGAGAAACGCACCGAGGAATGTGCTACCGTCTTACTAACGGAGGATATGGATTTAATTTCAATATTCAAAAATGAAAATCTTCCCGGAGGAGCATGCCCCCGGACCCCCCAAGAGGATGTTAGGTCCACCCCCGACTTGTAAAAAAATAGTACTTTACCCCTGCTTACACCTATATGTCGTGAGCTGATTATCGAGCCTTCATTAGGCGCTTTCACACCGCAGTACTTTTCCCCCAAAAGGTTCATGAGAACTTAGTTCATCAGAACTCTTTAGTTCTGATGAACTAAGTACAGATCGCGTTCACACCGGAATAAGTCCCTGGGGGTGGATTAGGCAAATTAAGCCGCTGACGTCACTTCTTCTTCTTTTTCTGCTTTGGGTTTACTGGCAGGCCGCAAACAACTTCACGGCGTATACTGCCGCCCAAAAATCCCCGGCCGGAAGTCCCCGGAGTTGGGGACTGGCTTCAGTAGAAGCTGCTGGGACTCCCAGCAGCTTCTACTGAAGCCTTCAGAGTAAATCGCCAGAACGCAGACACCTCCTCATCTCCACCGCTCCCATGTTTTATTTTGTGTTGCCATAAGTTAGTCTCGCTGCATTTCTGCGCTGGGCTAAGGCTAATAATGCTAATGCGAGTATAATAAAATAGTGGCTTCACAACGCTTTTTTTTTGTTTTACTGGGCGTGGTTTGCAATCCGCCCAGCCAATCAGAAATATAGCTCTTTTCTCACAAGAGAGCCGCATGAGAGTTCCTGCTCTCATGAACTCATTTTAGTTCCGTCTCTTTTTGGTGTGAACGCGACATTTCTGAACTATATCGGAACTAAAGTGGGAAAAGTACTGCGGTGTGAACGCGGCTATTGTAACAGTTGCGGGTACACTGTGTATGTGCATGTGGGGAGTGTTGCAGTAGAAAATTCCACTGTAGCGCCCGGGACATTAATGGGAAACCCTAAATGTTAGAGCTCCCTTTATGAAACGTCAAGCTACCTCACAGCACCCCAAAAGAAAATCTCTGGCGCCGCCACTGGCTGCGTGAGTTCCTAGACACAACGAGGACACATATTTATGTATAAAAGTAATCAAAAAACTGCAATTTGCATGATACGTCCCCTTTAAGTACAAAAAATAGTGAACAAAAAAAACATAAAAGGTGGGTATTTGTTGAAGTTAACAGTAGAAGTTTAATTTGTGTAAACAACTTTTTTAAAAACATTTGCATTTAAAACATCTTTTTATTAACACATTACCACAACTTTAGCTCAAGTTAAATCCCATACTTCTGGCCCCTGTTCCCCCCCCCCAAAAAAAAAACACCCATGATCCTACTTTACTTGTTCTCAGTCCTGTCCAGTGCACAAGTCCATTCAAATTATAAACATATATGATAGAGCTGTTGTTTTAAGAAAAAAAGTGTTTAAAAAAATAGAGACGGTATAACTTCTGTTCCCTGATTTTAATTCGGTTTTCACATGAACTAAAATGGGGACTGTCTGTAAAGTTCACCCTTTTTATATCCTATTTTCAATAATGTTATTTCAAAATTACATCCATTCATCAAAAATCTATGTATAGTTCCTTAACACGCTGTAAGAGTTTAGGGAACAGTCTGTGATGTCATTGGGCCCAAACATACTTTTCCCCATTGATTTACATCTGGAAAAAGATGTCTGTAATTCAGCATAGTGTATATACATATATCGTCCGTTTTGCTGCGGATTGGAGGTGGGGCTTATGCAAAATGCAAGTGCGCACTAGTGATGTGTCGGTTGCGAACGAGTCGGCTCAAAGAGCCGGCTCTTTTAAGTGAACGACGGGAGACGGCTCGCGCCCGCGAACGAAGCGGTTTGAAGTAATACAAGCATGCATGCAGTGACATGTAATATCCAAGGATTAGAGACTGTTGGATGCTGCTGTTTTGAGCATTGCAATATATTTATTTTCATTATGTTATTTATTTATGATTCTTTTTAGGCTCAGCAAAGATTTGTTGTCAGTTTGTAGGTGCTGCTATCTGCTTTTTTACCGTGATTCTACAATCAGAGAGTTACAAGGGTCTGTAAATGCAATGAAAACAATTGGCCACAGCAAATCATTTATATTAAAAATGTAATTTTTACTTTTGAATACTTCAGTACAAAAGGATGTATTGAATAATGTAAGTGATATATGTGTACACATATAAATCATTAGTCAAAACAGGGCTAAATTTGATTGAATTATAAAAGGTATGTTTCGCAGATAAACCTAGTAACCCCGCCCCCTTAAAAAAACCTGGCTCTTTTTAACGGCTCTCACAAAGGAACGGAGCCATAAGATCCTGCTCCCTTCAAAGAGCCATAATTCGCATAGTGTGCACGCTCCACAGACCCAGATACTGGAAAATCCAGAGAACTAGTCCATTTTGGCTTCATGCGCCCCTGAGCAACTTCTATAGGATTGAACGTGGTCCCGCCTCCTCTCTGTGTCCAGTTCTGTTTATACATCCATATAAACACTGCAAAAGGCACGTCCTCCATGTTGGCTAACTACAGAGTGAAAGCAAGTGCAGACTCAGCACAAACAACCATAGTAGAGGGGCTTTAGCCGGACGGAGCCCCCGAGCAGAGAAGCTGCTGACGTCTGAGCAACACACCATGCCGAACACAGGCTCTCTCTGAACACCGCTGCTACAACAAAAGAGACAACACGTGGCCCAGAATCCACACTTTGAGGTCATGTGGATAAACACCATGAGACGCTCAACTGTTAGAAACTGTCAAACATTTCCTGTTGCAAGGCTCATTTGGGGAAGTTAGGCCTTCTTAGTTTCCTGTTATTCTAAATATGGAAGGATGTTATGCACGTTCTAGAACAACCTTCTTTGAGCATGGGCGCTTATCTTTACTGCTGCTTTTGAGATCAAAAGATTACATTTTTTGTAATATGTTGTATAGTTGTATGTATATGATCAAACTATTAAGACAGAAAAGCCATGCAAATATATTTAGCATTGTCAAGTAGGAAGCATTATTTCATAAATGATGACGCATTGCTCCCCCATACCTTAAGCTGCTTTTAATGCTACACATATTGGTGATTCTGGCCCTGGTTTACTTGATATTCAAATCAAATCAAGTTTTATTTATATAGCACATTTATAAACAATTTTTGGTTGAGCCAAAGTGCTGTACATATAATACAAACAGTAGAGACACTTTAGAGCAAATACAACAGCACAGATTGTTCAGAATATCAGTATGAGAAAAACGACACACTCTATCCTTAGACCTTGAATTAATGTTGTGATTTTCCCTAATGCCACTTTGGAATGCATAACAAATCGTGGATACAAATTGGAATTTATATAATTATGGTACATTTTGAACAAAATATGAATCATGGAACTGGTAAATAATTATCAAATGTGCACATATTTTCCTTATTTCATGGTCTGGCCCCCTCCCACACACAATAATTCTTAAATAACAAATCATAACTCATCAACCAATGGTTCTTCCAAAGGGGGTTGTAAAATACTTATTCAGACCATTAGAATGTATGGCTAAATCTGGCACTTCTTCATGATGGACTCAAGTACTGACGACAATTAATATGCATTGTCCCTTCTTAAATAAATATTATTAATAAACAAACAACCATTTAGCCTCCTACAGGAAATGGGAAAAATACATTATTTTACACTTATTGAGTGTTGTGTGTTCTCTGAATACATTTTAGAAACTGTAGGATCACCATCAATGATCACTTAAGTTTAGAAAAACTTCCCGCCATTGGAGAGGAATGCCGGCTCAGTCACTCTCCCTGAGTCTTCTTACATTCCCTCCCTGTTAAAGGCCACATGTCATGCTTTTCCGGTTATTACCCGTCCCCTTGTGTGTTATGAAGGTTTTTCTGCATGTAAACGGTGTGCAGAGTCAAAACCCTCAAAGTACACCCTTTAGCGAGTAAAACTCTAAAACAGAAAATACCTCCCCAAAACGCCTCGTTGGTGAAACGTCATCATCCATTTGATTCTTCCGGGTACGTGCTTACCCCGGAAATAAATGGGCCAATCCGTGGAGCCATTACGTTACGTCCGCGGAGCCGTTACGTTAAGCCCCCGCTGATTGGTCCAAATTGACCAATCCACACACACACACTCAGTGCAGGCAGCCCTGCTGATTTCTGCTCCCTGCTGCAGGCTGATAAAAGACAGTTGGGATCGCGCGAAATTCTCTCTGCAGACCCATTCTCACAGCGTTTATCAACCGATAAACCTTTTTCTTACTCAATATCAAGCCACACTTATTGTTTTTATTTCGGCTGTGACTTTGTGTGTGTTCAGGTTGAGTTTGGCTGTGTTTGGCTGTGTATCGCTAAACAAGGAAATCACGGAGGGTGGGGAGGGGGAGCTGCAGCGAGCCGTTTAGTGGAGAAAGTGAATACTGCTGAATACACATACTTTACAGAGATGCTGTATGCGAAACCAATTTGAGTTTGGAAAATTGCACAGTATTTTTCTATTTTAGTATACCTCAACAATGGAATTATGATCAGTGGAAATGGCCATGACATGTGACCTTTAATGTTTTTTGGGGGGGTGGTGGACTTTTACCTTTCTCTGCTGCAGTGGTCTTAGGACCGAGCTTGTGGAATGCTGTGTAGATTGTAAAGCCCCCCCTGAAGCTAATATGGAAGTAGTGAGACTGGGCTGATTAATTGATAGTGATTTTTTTTGTAACCCCTTTTCTTTAACAGGAAAGAGTTGTTTTGGTCTTGCTTACTGGAGTTATGCTTCTCAGTTCTGCACAGGCCAACATGCACTGCTGTCAAACTGACAGTGGTGGAATGTAACTGTAAGTACACAGTAAAATATTGAGGTGCTTGTACTTCACCTAATTACAATGTTACCCATAAAGTTGGAATAATTTAGTTTTCAGAAACATTCCTCTTTTTATTCCTATTTAGTTTTCACTAAATCTCTACCTTTGGAAGAGATTGATCAATACATTTTTGAAGATATACACTTTATCTTTCACTTTAAATATCTCTGAGATTCGGCATAGTAATACAAACAAAAAAAAATCAATAAATGATTGGTCATACAGATTATCTTTCTTAATCGCTTGGTGAAAGTTACCGAGCAGTATTTATTGCATATCTTTTAAATATAACAGTATTACTTCTCTTTGGTATTACTACATTTACTTAAAGGTCCCATGTCATGCTGTTCTGGTTATTACCCGTCCCCTTGTGTGTTATGAAGGTTTTTCTGCATGTAAACGGTCTGCAGAGTCACAAACCCTCAAAGTACACCCTGCAGCGATTAGAACTCTAACGCAGAAAATACTTGTCTATGCTGCCCCAGAACGCCTCGTTTGAGATTTCTCTTTTTCCATTGTTTACTTCTTGGGTATAGTGACGTATTACATTTGGACACACACACACACACACACACACACACACACACACACACACACACACACACACACACACACACACACACACACACACACACACACACACACACACACACACACACACACACACACACACACACACACACACACACACACACACACACACACACACACACACACACACACACACACACACACACACACACACACACACACACACACACACACACACACACACACACACACACACACACACCAGGATGTTGCGAGGCTCGCTGCTGCGAGGGGCAGGACACTGTGAGCTGGCTCACTGGTGTGGGGTCGGCGAGACAGCGAGACACCGCGGAACTTTGGGCACACACACAAACTGTGTGTGTTTCAGGCTGGGTTTCGCTGTGTCTCGCAGATGGCCACTGGGCCCACAGGGAGGGGGGGGGGGCAGGAGCTCCAACAAGCCGTTTAGGACAGAGAGTGAATACACATACTTTACAGAGATGCTGTACGAGAAACCAATATGTGAGTTTGGAAAATTGCACAATATAAATCTATTTTAGTATACCTCAACAATGGAATTATGATCAGTAGAAATGGCCATGACATGGGACCTTTTAAGTAAAATATCTTAGTACTTCGTCCACCTCTTCACTTTGACATATTCAGGTGTCTTTACTTGAGTATTCTTTGCTTCTTAATACTAGTACTCACTATAGAGGTAAATATTGTACTATTTACACCTATCTATCAACACATGATGAAACTTTATTGGTAAATTCAGAAGTAACTGTGCTTCACTAGCTGCAGCATAAAAATTATGAATACATTAATCTGTTCATATTGGCCATTGTGTAGTATGAGTATAGTTTTATGCTAATGCTTTTGTTCCTTTACTTAACAGTATATCTATCCTGGTTTTACTGGTTTTACATAAAACCACCAATTGGATGAAGTAACAACTTTCAATTGAGGTCTTTGTTGCTTCTTCTTACATTTGAAGAGAAGAATAGCATGTTCACTCATGTGGTACCAGTAGAAATATAATCTGAGTTGCACACATCACCTCAGGCGGGATATTTGACACCCTGCCGATCTTTTTCCTGCTACACCGGGATTACCCAACCTACTTGTGTTTTCCCGACACTTGGCTGACAATGAAGATGGCTTCACCATTCATTGTTTAAACTCGAACCGGAGTTTTCCTTCTAAATTACTCATAAGATAACACCCTTTTACAAGCTATACTATATATGAGCTATAGAATGAGAAGCAGTTGACCTTTCCACTGTATGTTGGAGCAGAGATAACAGATAACATGTTATTTACCAGCAACATACAAATAAATGTAAACTAAAATAGCTACATACATAGTTTTGGTTCTCTTAGTAGTTTGTGGTATTGGTCATTGGAGTGACACATACAGGAATGCAGAATATTTATGTTATTTAGGCCACGGTCACATATGTTTTCTCAATGTGGTTTCAACCACACAGGCTGCTGGCTGTTTTAACTATCTGGCCTAGATATGATCCAATAAACATGACTACAATCCAGTCTCCTCTGTCACACATGTCCACACCAAGGATTACTTCGTGAAGGAATTTCGTAAGAGGAAGTTGAATTTCTTTAAAGTATTATTCTGATTTAGACTTTTCGTGATTCCCAACTATTAACACATTGGGGAGTAAAATGTCATTATAGGTGAAAGAACTGATGGCTCAACTTGTTTAAAACTCATAATTGAATACAAATCAGATTTTCCTTGAAGAATCTTCTTGTTCTGTTGAAATTAGTTTCAATTACCAGCATCAGACCACACCTCATTAGACATATACGTTTAATTGGAGGCCGTGACTAGTCCAAACTGCACACTCTTAGAAAATACAGCGTGAATTTAAACAAGTTTGTACTAGCATTTGATACATTTTAATGAACCAAAAGCAATGGAGTTGTTGACTTTGTTTCAACCAATCAGTGTTACATTGCCCATAAAACTAAATCAGTTGCAGACTATCAGCTATACAATCTATATTTTACCATGATCGAAACTTCTTAACCCCATTCATTACACTAAGTTACCCTTCAAGGTACACCTGAAGATGAACTTGCCAGAAATGTGTAGAGTCAATTATGTTGGGGAAAAAAATGATATGATAGGTAATGTTGTTAATATTGAGTTCATGGGTTTGAGAGCTTTACATTCTGACCGTTAGATTTATTAGAAACAACTAAATCAATATAATATAGTCCAGTACAACAACACATGTAATAGGTCCTCAATGCTAAAACATATCATGTCGTTGTATGATAAGATAAGATACAATAAGATAAGATATACTTTATTGATCCCAAATTGAGAAATGTTTTTGTTTATTGTTGTGATAAAGGTAGATTCTATGTCAGAGCAGTTCTATGAGTTTGCGTAAATCAGTTATGCGTGCTACAATTGCTGTGGGAACCTACACTTCAAATTTGGGCAATTTCTGTGGAAACATAGCTTTTTATAGCAGTTGGCTGAATCGCTGCTCCCAGCATATTTTTGTTCAGCTATTCAAATATGTCAAAAGGTTGAGGTCTTTCCCATATTCCTCCCAGAGCTAAAAAAGAAAAGGACAACAAGTTCAGATGGGATGGACACAACTCTACAAACTTCACAACTCTGAAATTACCATATTTATTTGATGGACATTGTATAAAAAAAAAAGAACTCACTCGTAGACACAAGCCCTCACGAGCAGCACTGGGCAATAACACTATTTAGGCTTTTCTGACATTATCTAGTGACACATACTAACCATAAAAACTTGTTCTATACACAATAGTTATAAAACAATTATCCAAACAGGAATTCATAAATTGCCAGATTAGAATACTGTATCCAACGTTTTCTTAATACGTCTTTCCATAGAAACCACTAGCAGCTAACCACACAACTCAGTGGAGGTTGGGGGCCCATGTGCATTTGCTCAGTCCCCGCTGCCAAGAAGTACGCTGGTTCGATTCCAACCTGTGGAATGTCTAGGCATGCCAGCCCCTCTATCTCCCCCTTTAAATGCTGTATTTCTCGAATCTCACCCCAAAAAAATGAATTCAAAAAAAAATGTTACTATGTTTAATGTCAGTCACTAATGATGGCAACATGTTCATGCTGTATGTGGTCGGTGATGTAGACGTGACCAGTCTTTTTTCAGAACTGAAGTAAAAGTACTTATCCTATAATCTCTGGTTTTAGATTGACTCACAGTTGCGGGAAACAAAAGAGAGAAGAGGAAGTTAAGAGGGCGAAAAAACGTTCTTTTAAACTTTATCTTAACTTGTGTGGCCTAACTGTTGACCATTGTTTCCTGGAATGAAGGGTAAATCGGACTATTTGGAATTAAAGTTTAAGCAGAAAAAAACTAAAAACATGTTCTATATCAGGGGGGTCCAAACTTCTTTCACCGAGGGCCACATACAGAAAAATATACGAAGGGCTGGGCTGCTCACTAGAGGTATATTGCCTCATAAGTTATAAGTTAGAAAAATCTATCAAATGTAGGTAAATGATGGTTGATCATTGATATTGATGAAAAAAAAACACAGCTCTCCAGAGGGTTTCATTTATTGTGTTGGCAGCTCATTCCTTAAAACAGCAAGTTCGGATTGCTTATCATAAGAGGAAATATTAAGGGTATATATTTCAAGGTTGTTATTGGGCTTTTTTCTTATCAACTAAGATTTGTTAGAAAATGTTTTCAACTTTAATTGGCTGAATTTGTGTTATATATTTGAACATATACATTTAAGAAGTACAATAACAGAGGTTTGATTTGTGGGCCATATTTCATTATACTTTTTGAATTTGCTGAGGGCAGATTCAACATGGTCTGCGGGCCGCATTTGGCCTCCGGGCCGTAGTTCGGACACCCCTGTTCTATATAATTATAAAATCAAAGTGCCAATAAAAAAACGTAACTTTGTTGAAATATATAGATTATTTTACACTCAAAGAAAAATACACATCAAACAACACAGACCATTTCTAAATAGGATTGAAAACGTGTTTTTAATTATAAAAAACCTTTCAAACTTGCTCTGAGATTTACACATGGGCATAGGAAGCCTCCTCAATGAGGGTGGGACAATTTGACAGGGGGTGTGGGCGGGTGGTGGACCTCACCTCCTCTAGGGGGGTCCAGGGGCATGCTCCCCCGGGAAGATTTGTTCTTAAAAGTTGAAGTGAAAAGCATCAATCTGCTGCACTTTGAGAGCAAAGTTAGGGACTAAATCTATGGATACATCTCTCATCAACACCCATGTGAAACAGAACTGTAAACTTTTTCTTTATGCATATTTTATTAATCACTCCCCTTTTAAACTATTTGTTTGTGTTACTGTCCTATAGTATGAGTTGGAATTATTTCATACCTGTTATTCTCTTATTTTTTATAACTATAAATATATATAATGATCATATAAAAGGTGTGCCTTGGAAATAATTGTTTACATAAATGATTACCAAACCGTTTGAGACCCACCACTACTAACTATTTAAACACTCAGAGTCCTTTACCTCACTGAACTGTAGTTATCAGCCTCTCAGTCTGACTCTTTAATAACAGTGCCTTATATTCGGGTGCTAATGGAGCACGCTGTGAACTGCCGGAGCCTCGCAGCGTGGAAATTATTTTACAACTAAAGATACAGCTACACAAAAAACGCAGCATGTGTACGGCTCTGAGAATCTGCCCTGGTACAAAGTAGCAGTGAAAACATGGGACGGAATTTCGTTGATTTGGGCATTTTCACAATAAGCAAGTGGAATGGATTTGATAATGAAGCAATGACACAGCGCGAGGCGATAGACCGATTCACGGACTTTCCGCATAGTAAAAGTGGGGGGATTCTAAACTAATCATTTTAAAAAGGTGGGGGGGACTTGTCCCACCCTCATATAATGGCTGCGACGCCCATGGATTTACATGTGAGTCAAATGCAGCTAATCAACCAACTCAAACTATAGTGTTTCTGTCCTGTGAGCTCAGTTTTAGTTTACTCTGCTGTTTACTAACTTCTCAGTCTGAGCCCGATTCATCCCCTCAGTTTCACTGAAACACGCTTGTAAACTCTGAGTTTCCGCCCTCTGAAAAAGTGCCTTGAGTTCTGGGACTGCGTGTGTTATCATCTTAGCTCTTCTCTTACCTCTCGGATTCTGTCAACTGTTAGCATTTAGCCCTGAACAAAGGAAGGTATTATAGAGACTTTATTTAGACACACACACACACACACACACACACACACACACACACACACACACACACACACACACACACACACACACACACACACACACACACACACACACACACACACACACACACACACACACACACACACACACACACACACACACACACACACACACACACACACACACACACACACACACACACACACACACACACTTACTTACCGGCTGTTTTTTCAGTCCTGTCCATGTGTGAACAACAGATAAAGCCTTTCCTCTTCACAGCTCCTGTAAACTCACCCTCCTCATATCTGCCTTAAGGTTTCTCTCACTTGTTCGGCCTCACTCTTTCCAGCTACTTCTCTTTTCTTTGTACCCAATCCTGGCTCTTTGCCACTCAGAATGTTCTCTTCCTCTTTTTCCTCTCACTCCGGCCGCTGTAAAAAGCAGTAGCTCTGACGGTCCCCGCGCTGTGGGAGAGAACTGTGAGGGTGTGTGTGTGGTCGGCGGGTATGTGGGTGGGAGCCTCATAAAGGGGGAGGTCCCACCCAGGGGTTGCAGTCGAATAGTCCAAAAATCAGCTCCTAACGCCCATCCCTATCGTCTATTCCTTGGCCTCTGTGTGAAACGTCATGGGATAGTGGATAGGAGAATTCAAAATGACTTAGGAGAAGAGACTGCGGTGCTTTAGAGAATCCGACTGTACTTTCACTATCTGACGTGTTTATGATGCGCCAGCGGACGTCATAAATGTGCGTCTGCTGCTGAGGGGAAAATATGGAAACTACAGTTTTCTAACAGCGGACTACAACGGCGAAGTCCCTTCCCTTCCGGTGGACCTCCATGGGACCTTATTTCGGAAAAAAGTACCTCCAGTTTGCACTTTAGTACAGCGATTAAGTAAATGTACTTAGTTACATTCAACCAATAGCGGTGACAAGTCCATATACATGTTGCCTTGGTGACATACACAGTCCTTTTAACCTGAACATTCTAAATGTTATAGGTCCAAATAGATGTGCCTTAAACTATTTAATCAAGTGTCAATAACGGTTTTTAGTATATACCTATTTCTACTGTTTATGTACTGTTATTGTATACAGCTATTATACACACTGTTTATCACACATAGTCATACCACTGGTAATACTGTTCATACTGTCTATACATTGGCTTTTTTTATATTTCTGATATGCATATACGTTATTATACTATTATACAATACAGCACTTTAATGCTTCTTTTGCACTCCCGTATGGATGTTAACTACATTTTGTTGTACTCTGTGCAATGACAATGCGTTAAATCTAATCTAATCTTATTCTAATTTTAAAAGAGAGATTAAGAGACTGACCACATATTTAAGGCTGACTCTTGATACATTTGTGCAATTTCCTATGCTCAGTAAAGACATATTTTGCCTGCGCTAAAAGAGTACTGATGATAACCAGAGCCTTGTTCTTTGGGTTTGTAATGACAGTTATACATAAAGCTCAAATAGTGAAAATAAACTTTGAATTTCCGCTGTCAAAAACATTAATTTCTCATTAAGCGATATTCAGCAGAATATGGAATGCATGTCCTCACAGTTGCATCAGCTGATCGGCACATCACATGAAATAAACCTAATTATGTGTGTGTGTGGATAGGAGCATAGGCAAGTGATTGTGTGCAGGACATGAGCACATGTGTGAAATTATACAAATCAGTGCCAGCCTTTTAGTCACACAGCAGTACACAGTCAGGTAATGAAGACACAACACTGCCTACTACTGTGTCCCTCACATTCTTAGATATAACAGGGTTAGAGAGAAGCCATTCACTTACAGTCTGCGTCTTGCTTAGGTCTCTACAGAGAGACACCTGGAAACTGAAAACCGTTTGCATACAGACGGCAAACACTCTATTCCCTTATGTGTGTGTTGCCCCTTTCAAACCAACGCGGTTTCAGCTCCGGCTCGGAGCCTGAAAAGTACAGTTTTTTCCTGTTCACACCGCAGCGGTGCCGCCTCTTAGCTCCGGAATCCGGTTCACTTCCAGCTCCAAAAAATTGTCGGTCTAGAGGCAAGAGCTTCGGAGCTAAGAGGCGGCGTCGCTTACGTCTCTCTTACGTCGAAGCATGCAGGAAACTAAACCCACCTCCCTGAACACGGGTCGACTGAAGAGTCTCGTCATGCCTGCCTACAAGCAGTAGTGCTTATAAACACACTTTATAAAGTCATGCAACACTAACCAGGCTTCGTGTGATTCTGTTTATTTGTACCTTACTTTGACCATCCGTTCACTGTTATTGATCATTGTGGAGAGAGGCAGACGTTTTGTTTTGTATTATAGCAGCTATCGGATGGAATCAATACATGGGCTGCACAGGTTGTCGTGTCCGACTATCACAAGTAGAATCATAATAAAAATACGCCGGTAAAATATGTGCCTGTAGAAAACGGTTTATGCCACAATAGGATAGCAATAGCAAGTGTTAACAGCGTTGTTATGCCAAACAGCGTCAATTCAGACTGACACACATTCACTTAAGGGGAACTGGGGATATGTATCAGCTGCTTGTGTGACAGTCGGACAGTGAATACTTTAGAGCGGCCGCTGCAGTGTGAGCTAACCGGGAGCTAACGGGAGAATAAACTCCCGTGGAAGAGCACCCAGCACTGCAGCCGTCGGTAAATGCCACTGAAACACATTAATAAACAATGAATTACGGCGGTCTGGAGAAAAGCATAAGGTTGGAGAAGTCGTTATTTAATTTAATCTGGCTTCGTGTGATTAAAAGCAACACGATCATCGACCCGACGCAGTCCCCCATTGTTGTTGTTGTGACCGCCGTAACGCCGTTGGGGAGCAAATCAGCGATGTAAACGGTGACGTCATGACGCAGCAGCGGCTGCACCAGTCGGGCTCTGGGCGGTGTGAACAAAGCGGGAGCAGAAAAGGGAAACCGGAGCTGAACATGAAAAGCTCTAGCTCGGAGCTAGAAAGGGAAAAGCGCTGGTGTGAAAGCCGCATGTGTGTGTGTGTGTGTGTGTGTGTGTGTGTGTGTGTGTGTGTGTGTGTGTGTGTGTGTGTGTGTGTGTGTGTGTGTGTGTGTGTGTGTGTGTGTGTGTGTGTGTGTGTGTGTGTGTGTGTGTGTGTGTGTGTGTGTGTGTGTGTGTGTGTGTGTGTGTGTGTGTGTGTGTTTGTGTGATATGACAGGTTGGAGCAGCTGGAGCATTTGTTCTGAGAGTTATCTACCTATAAAATTGTAGACTACATCAAACAGCCTTTTAGCACAGCTCTATGGACATCTGATAACATGTGTCCACATGTAGAGGACTATATTTGCTTTGTTACATATTTTATTTGCCCCTCAAAAACAGTATGTTACAATGCAGGTGTCACACACACATTACATTCAGTTTGCTCTGTCTTCTTTGTCTCTTTAAGAAAATTGACTAGGGTAGAGATGTCATCAGTGTTACCTCAGCTTTGAAAAATCCTAATGTTGTTGAACCTGCATTACAAACTGGAGGCTCCATTTGCTATCTAAGAAATCCACTGTTTTTGCAATTTGGCCAACATTATATGGAGCTATTTCAGGGTCATAAGTTTTGATCATTCAAAAAAATACAATTTATTTGAAAGTTCAAGTTTTTATCCTGAACTTTGAAAAATACAATGATGTATTCAAAATAAAAATAATTATTTGAAATCATTTTTCAGGTGGAATATTATTTTTGATTCAGTTCAGTATTTTTTTTGAATAAAATATTTATTTTCAGATTTCACTTTTATACATATTTTGATATTTGAATCCTTATTTTTTTCAGTTGCAGATTTTTCGTTTTCAGATTCAAAACAATAATTTTTTCAGTTTAAAATCTTGTTTTTTCAGGTTTCACATTGCTTTTCACCTTCAGATCGTTTTTCACTTTCAGATCTTTTTTTTCGCTTTCAGATCTTTTTTTTCGCTTTCAAACTTTTGGCCCTGATGTTGCGTACCAAAGAGTAGTTGGGCATCCTGAGTGACAGGCCTCCCTCTGTCTGTACAAAATATATTGGAATGAGAGGTGGGCTTGAGGTAATGAGTATACTTTGTTTTAATTCACTTTCGTTTTCCGTGAAAAAATAATGTTCTTCTAGAAGTGCGATAACTTTAACAGTGTGACGGCCAAAGCGCTCAAACTTGAATTAATGCGAAGTAACTGGACCAATAAATATATAAGAAAACGGTTACATTATTTCCACCATTTTCCCAAAGTAAAGGTGGAGTTTCACTTTTTTATTATGGTGCGATATTTGTACTTTAGGAGACAAATTCTGATGACACTACTGGTCTTCCAAATACCCACAAACCCTCTCTTCTCAATGAAGGTGTCCCTACAACTGGGGCAAACATTTGCTGGTTACTTTTAATTAATGTGTTTGTGAGTTTGCAAAGTTAAGAGAAAAGTGGATGGATAAAGGTTTTCATGTTTACTTGCAAGACATTTCTGTTGGAGGGGTTTCATTATAATTTGGTGTGAGTTAGAATTCACTCCATTCTCTGTTCTGTCTCCGCAGACACATCATGACGGAGCTGATTGAAACAGAGAGGCTGTATGTGGAGGAGCTGCAAAGCATCATGGAGGTACAGTATGACACCTTACTAGAATGTCCTTTACTTTACACTGCATCTGGGCTTACTTACAAAACATCTACATTCTTCACTGTTCAGTTACATTTGTCTCATCTCTGCTAATACTGTTTTCTAATGTTAGCATGCACCTTAAATTCACCCATTAATGGGGCAATATTTTTTTGGAGATGTGCTTATATTCCCTAATATATTTCATTTTTGCTCGCTTCTGGTGTAACTTTCATATAGAATGGTTTACATGAATCGACTGTTAAATACTGCTTACAAAAAACAAAAACAAAATGATTAATTCACGAATTTTGAAGAGACCTTGTTATCATGTTGGGTTTTGTTCCTTCCCTGTAGTATGTTCTATAGGTTTGTGTGCATGTAAATGGTCAGCAAATGCTAAAATCCCTTAAGTTTTCTGCAAAGGCAGTTTCTCTGCCACATTCGCCCCTCCATTGGACTCCTACTTACTAAAACTTGTGCTTGTATTGGCTAGCACTTGAACACATTGTGTTTTGCTAAGCGGTTGACCAATCAAAACAGAGCCGGCCAGCTAACCAATTAGAGTAGACTGGGCTCTGGTTTCAGACAGAGGGTGAAAAGAGGTGCTGCAGCACAGGCAGTATGAGAAAAATAAAGACCTTTTTGAACATTAAAGCATGGAGACATGTCACAGTAGCGACATAATATATCAATATAAACCTGAAAATGAGCACAATATGTCCTAATCCCTGAGTTCATTACCGATTAATGTTCCTTTTAATAGAAAGCATACTGTAAAAACAAATGTTTTCCTAACCTTCAGACTCCTGTCAGTGTATTTAAACTTTATAGTGTCTCCTGGGTTGAATATGTCCAATTGATATTCTGTTGCATTACTCACACCGCAGGCTGGATTTGTTAGAACGGAGTACAAAAATACTGGACTCAAATGCAACAACTCAGTTTTTAATGAGAAAAATTAAACAAAGTTGAAACAAAAGATCACTCTTGCGAGGACAAAACAAAACTCTTGATTTCAAACAAAAACTCTCCTCTCTGGTAACACGCTGGGTCTCTGGACATATGAAGCACACTGAAACAAGACGAACTGGCACAAGGCAAAGGGAGACAAGGACTATTTAAACATGAGGGAAGTGGGAACAGGTGGAAACAATCAGGGGCAGGGCAGACGCTGACGATGGTGGGAAAACACACAAAAGGAGGAAGTAACAGGGCCTGAAAAGAAAGACTTCTCTCCAGAGTTAAGTGCAAAATAAAACAGGAAATGGGAAAACGAGACATGACATGAAACATGGGGACTTGACTAGAGATGACAGACATAAATAGACAGACAAGACGTGAAGTAACATGAAAACCTGACTCTACATAGAAACCTGATTAGACTTGAAATGACATAAATACCTGACTAAACATGAAATGACAGACATCAAACAAACACAACTAACACAATTGACGAGACACCACAGGATTCAGCAGGACGCATTGATTCTGATTTTACAGTATATTGATTACATAAAAAAGAGCATGGGTGTTAATGTATACCTCATTACTCTTATTGTAGGTGTCCATTTGTAAAGTTCGACACTGTAAATGGTCATTAGAAGACATGTTTTGCTATCTTGCGGGGTCATTTATGTCTTCTTCTTCACTGTATCAACGCTCTTCCCTGCTGCAGGGTTATTTTGCAGAGCTGGATAACTCCGAGCTCAGCCACCTAATCCCCCCCACCCTGGAGAACAAAAGGGATTTGCTGTTTGGCAACCTGCCAGCCATATACGAGTTTCACAACAGGTAGGTGGGATGCACTGTGCACATTGGCCTGTCCCATGCTCCTCTCTATCCTGGAAACACTGATTTGGAACAAGGCTGACCACAGGGTGAAAGAGTATGAAGGAAACTGAGAAACCACTCCATAATAGACCAGGGACCGAACCATGTCACATGAGTCAGGAACATTATTAATACAGTTATAGAAATCTCTTATAGATAAATAATCAACTTGTGAAACACTCTTATTAGTCCTTTTTATATCAATGAATTCATTATTTGTAATAATTTAATTTGGATCTGGTTCAGAGACTGAGTACTTATTTTTGTATCCACTTTACATACATTTTAATTAATTTAATTATTCTTCAAATAAGTATTCTAAATAAAGGGAGAGAAAAACAATGTACCCATGCAGCTGTACATTAGCATCCTTCAAGCTCTATTGTTGGTCTTCACCAGCTCCTGGGAAAAAACTGATATAGTGTTAATGTAAGATGAAGTAGATTATAATAAAAAATATGTATTTAAACTATGAGAAATTAACAGTAATAATACAAAATAAAATACCCCAAAAACTGTAAACATTTCTTGTTTTAAATAACCAAGAATTAAATAACCAAATCAAATCCAATATGTTTTGTCCAATGTATTACATGCTTACAATATAAAATACATGTTAGAAATATACAGTGCATCCGGAAAGTATTCATACCCCTGAACTTTTTTCACATTTTGTTATGTTACAGCCTTATTTATAAATTCATTAAATTCATTTTGTTCTCAATATCCCACACACAATACCACATAATGACAAAGCGAAAACGTTTTAAAATATTTCTCACCCCCTTTGCTTTGACACTGAAAATGTAGCTCAAGTGCATCCCGTTTCCACTGATCATCCTTGAAATGTTTCTGTAACTTGACTGGAGTTCCCCTGTAGTCAATTCAATTGATTGGACATGACTTAGAAAGGAACACACCTGTCTATATGAGGTCCCACAGTTGACAGTGTATATCAGAGCACAAACCAAGTCATGAGGTCCAAGGAATTGACTGTAGACCTCAGAGACAGGATTGTATCAAGGCACAGATCTGGGGAAGGTTATAGAAATATGTCCGCAGCATTGAACGTCCCAACAAGCACGGTGGTCTCCATCATTTGCAAATGGAAGATGTTTGAAACCACCAGGGCTCTTCCTAGAGCTGGCCCCCAAACCAAACTGAGCATCGGGGGAGAAGGGCCTTAGCCAGAGAGGTGACCATGAACCCAATGATTACTCTGATAGAGCTCCACTGTTCCTCTGTGGAGATGGGAGAACCTTCCAGAAGGACAACCATCTGTGCAGCACTCCACCAATCAGGTCTTTATGGTAGAGTGGCCAGAAGAAAGCCACTCTTCAGTAAAAGGCACATGAAAGCGCCCATGGAGCACCTAGAGGACTCTCAGACCATGAGAAGCCAAATTGTCTGGTTTGATGAAACCAAAATGGATCTCTTTGGCCTGAATGCCAAGCATCATGTCTGGAGGAACCCAGGCACCGCTCATCACCTGGCCAACACCATCCCTACAGTGAAGGCATGGTGGTGGCAGCATCATGATGTGGGGATGTTTTTCAGCGGCAGGAACTTGGAGACTAGTCAGGATCAAGGGATAGATGAATGCAGCAATGTACAAAGAGATCCTTGATGAAAATCTGCTCCAGAGCCCTCTGGACCTCAGACTGGGGCAACGGTTCACCTTTCATAGGACAATGACCCTAAGCCCACAGCCGAGATAACAATGGAGTGGCTTCGGGACAAGTCTGTGAATGTCCTTGAGGGCCTCAGCCAGAGCCCAGACTTGAACCGGATTGAATATCTCTAGAGAGATCTGCAAATGGCTGTGCACCGACGCTCAACATCCAAGCTGATGGAGCTTGAGACGATCTGCAAAGAAGAATGGGAGAAACTGCCCAAAGATAGGTGTGCCAAGCTTGTAGCATCATACTCAAGAAAACTTGAGGCTGTAAGTGCTACCAAAGGTCCTTCCACAAAGTATTGAGTAAAGGGTGTGAATACTTATGTTTATGTGATATGAGTGTTTTATTTACAAAATATATTTTTAAACGTTTTCCACTTGGTCATTATGGGGTATTGTGTCTCGAATGTTGAGGAAAAAAAACGAATTTAATCCATTTTGAAATATGGCTGTAAAATAACAAAATGTGGAAAAAGTGAAGGGGTATGAATACTTTCCGGATGCACTGTATGTGTCATTTCAGCAAATATTTTTCACAATTAGAAAAGGCTTTGGGTGGTTAAAGGCAATATTCCTAACATAATCTGTAATCCCAAACAAAATGTTTAGCTAAACTTCTTTATTATGTGTGTTACAGTTGAGCAGGTACAGTAGGACCCAAGTGCTTGAACTGAGAATGACCTTTATTCAAGGTTACAATAACCAACAGACCGCAACTCTCCTCCTTCTAAACTCAAAGAACCCACAAACACGAACAGAAAACCAGAACTTAAATACATACAAGACCAATCAAGAAGACAAGACACAGCTGGGGAGGGGAGGGAAAACCCAAAGGCACCAGGTGACCAGAATCAGATCATCAGACAGGAGGGAAACACAGAGACGGGAAGCAAATACAGATATGAGACAGGGGTGAACACTTTCAAAGTATAACAGGAAACCAGACAGACCGTGACACAGAAGATCAACAGATCGTGACAATTTTACTCTAGGTTGATTTTGTCTTGATAAACTATTACTCAATCATGATAACATGTTTAGCTTCCATTAAAGAAAAATAAATACACCATTTATTCACACTCTACTATGTACGCATAAAGCTGCAGTTAGTAATTACAAATTTAAATGTTCTCAATTGTGAAAACTGTCACTATATCCAGACAGTATTCTATGACACAGATAATCTATACAAATATCTGTTACTGTTCATACTGCACCGAATGGCATTTTCCGGATTCCAACGAAAACAACAGAACAATCAGTTAATGCTTGTGAAATTTGGTCAAATTGTCAAGCTGGTCAGCACTGATAAAAAAAGAGACACATTTTACTGAACAGTGTAGCCGTGAAATTATAAATGTAGCTACCATTACTATTATAAATATTTTAGAGCTGTCAGTCGATTAAAATATTTAATGATGTCCATACTGTAGTTAATCGCGATTAATCGCACATTTTTTATCTGTTCTAAATGTACCTAGAGGAATATTTTTCAAGTTTTTAATACTCTTATCAACATATGAGTGGACAAATATGCTTTATGCAAATATTTGTTTATTATCATTGGAACAATGATAAATATTCTCCTGAATATTCTCAACACAACAACCTCTGAACAATGACAAATATTCTCCTGAATATTCTCAACACAACAACCTCTGAACAATGACAAATATTCTCCTGAATATTTTCAATACAACAACCTGGAACCTCGCTCCCTCTCTCTTCACTCTCTCCCAACCCTGTCTACTTCTTTGCACTGAGCCAGTTGCTCAAACAGACAAGCCTGTTTACAGTTGTCGGCGAAATGCTGCTCCTCTTTCTTCATAACAGTCAAAGCATGAGACTGAAGTTCCCACTGTGGGTCAAAATAATGCGCTGTGATGTGCAGTTGACACGTTGGATGCGATCCGAATGATCTAACGCAGCCCCTCGTCCTCCACAATGTTTATCTGTAGCCACCCATTTAGCTATCGCTGTTGTTGTACAGGCGTCTCCCCAGCAAACTTTCAAGCGTGGTCTGCCGCAAGCGAGCAGCAGGAGCAGGGCTGTCAGCATCAGCTGTGTGCGTGGCTTGCTGTTTAAAACACCTTTTTTTGTATCCATATCTCTTGCTCGAATCTCCAACCATCCAACTAACAACAACAACAAAGTCAAGCCTTTGGGCTCTGAAACTACGGGGCGGGCCGAGAACAAATACACATGAGTTAATTGCACGTTAAAATAATTAGTGGCGTTAAAAAGCAATTGCGTTATTAACGCGTTCACTTGACAGCCCTAAAATATTTATATTTGCTACTTACTGTCTAGTTTGACAGTTTGATCGGTGTCACATCCCAGGGTTCTGATTGGTGTAATCCCCATGGTCCTTCTTAGATTTGTGCAGACAGTTTATTGAATAATCTCATCCTTCATTGAAAGGAATATTGAACTCCACAGCTAGCATGTCGGAACATTTGAACTGTAGAACACTGGTTTGTTTTGTACCTCCTTAACTTGTAGCTTCAGAGTGTAATTGATGTAACCTTAGCCTGTGTGCTCTCGCTCCAAGGACAAACAAAAGTGCCTGTGCCGATGAGATAATTATTCAAAGCAACTGTCAACAAGCAGAACAATTCAGAAACATCACAGGCATGCCAAGCAGATTGCAGACTCCCCGAAGGCCTGAACCAAAGAGCCGTTCCTACTTTCCTTCCATCCTTATCTCTTTCCCCTCACTATATGCTTTCACTTCCTTGCCCTCTCTCTTGCTTCCTGTTTTCCTGTCTACTTGTTAGCTCTTCCTCTCATCTCTCTGTACAGTTACTGATGAAAGTGAGGTGGGGCAGAGATTTTGGACAGATTTGTTCCACTTCTTCAAAATCCTTGGTTTGGATTTTTATAAACTAAGGGGCCAAGACTCAAATTAGTGTAGGCCTACTGCTTTAAATAGGTATTCCAGTAAAGTATGGTCCAAAAGGTTGCAAGACTTTATACAGGTAGATTAAAAGAGAATGGGAAAAGCTGCTCACATCTTTCAAATGCTTGGTCTAAGGTCTGAACCGAGATACATTGATCACATCATGAGGATAATTTGCTCAGACTTGAAGCTCATCCTGTTCTGCTCAGGATTAGTAAACTGCTGTTCATGTGTAAAATTGACAGTCCTCTCTTTCATTTCCAAACAATGGGTCCAATTTGACACATCAATATTGTGTTCGATAATGACAAGAGTTGAGTTATTGGCCAACTTACCCAAGGAGATCTAAATTATTGACTGTCTAGTGCTACAATAAACTGCTCACTTGCGTTGATAATGTGATTTCCAGCTCTAGGAAAATGAACAGTGTGAGTTGTGTTCTCATTGTTCATAAACTTCCTGCAGGACATTTCTGAGGGAGCTGGAGAACTGTGCGGAGAAACCAGAGCTGGTGGGGACGTGTTTTCTGAAAAGGGTGAGTAGCTTAAAAAACAGTGGACAGTTCATTTACCCAAGCATTGGGGTTGAGTGTTTATATGTTGTTAATTCAACAATAATGAAAATGTCTCCTGTATAAACAAAGTAAACCTATTATGAGGACCTAAATTCAGTGGTTTACTACTTCTGAACTGTTATTTGCAATTTAAATGTGTGAATTTGCTACTATTTCTGAAGTAAAATCATTGCAGGTTTAAAATGGAGCAGCTTTCTACGAACCAAAATAGGGTCTCAGAGATGGGTTTTATAGCTTCTGTGTGTATTATTCAGAGGGGATGACTTTAAAGAACATGCTTTTAGATAAATGCAGGACCAGGCAGGATCATCGGGCTGGGTCCAAATAACTTAGGGAATAGGATCTTGTTGTTTTTCTAACCCTAACACCTTACTTTGCATCCTAATGCTCACAGAATCAGTTTATTTGTTTTGACAGTACGTATAAGCATGTCATTTAAAAAAATAAGAACATTGTTGGCTCTCCATTGGATCAGGTCAGATAGATTGTAGGTCTTTCTCATTCCCTCTGAAAGAGTTTTGAGTTGACCGTTAAATTGACAAAAACCATGTCAAGGCATTAGTTCGACATACAAAGAGTACGGCAAAGAGTACAAACGTATTCTGTAGGAAACATGGTTTGTGTATACTGTTTGTCTCATGAGTTTAGACTCTTTTAATCAAGGGTACAGAATGAGGACACTAGGTGTACCATCCTGCGATGTGCAGAATTACTGACAGACCTCATATTCAAAGAGCTGAAATTGACAAAAAAAAGACAAGTTTTAATTTGAAGGCATGTCTTTGTGTTTTCAGAAAGAAGAGCTTCAGGTGTATGAGAAGTATTGCCAGAATAAACCCCGCTCTGAAGTCATCTGGAGACAGTGTGGAGACAGCCTCTTCTTTCAGGTATGAAGTACTCTTTAGGACAGGGGTGGGGAACCTTTTTCCTCTCAAGGGCCATTTCAATTTTTTCAACATCCTCCGAGGGCCGTACAAATGATTGACGTCTGCTTAAAAATACTAAAATCACAGCCCATTCATTTGGCCTTTCTTTCATGCTGTGCAAAGAAAAAGCAACCTCTTAATCCAGATATTTGACCATGACTCGCGCATGCATGGTGTGGCATGACCACCAAAACAGAAAGATATGGACACAAGATGTGTGCAAATGTATTTAGTTTCCTATCCATGTGAACATGATTTAAGCGTGGGGGGGGGGACCCAACCTCCTCTAGGGGGGTCCAGGGGCATGCTTCCCCGGGAAGATTTTTTTTTTAAATGTTGAAGTTAAAAGCATCAATCTGGTGCACTTTGAGAGCAACATTAGGAGATCTATGGATACACCTCTCAACACCCAAACAGAACTGGAAGCAGATTTTCTTTTTCTTTATGGATATTTTACAAATCACTCCCCTTTCAAACTGTATTCTTGTTTATTAATAACAACTTTTTTTTACTGTCATATAGTATTTTATACCTGTTTACTTTATTCTCTTGTTTTTTTATAACTATAATGATCATATACAGATGTGCCTTTACCTCACTGGTTGTAGAAAAAGCTTCTTATATTCGTTAGCATAGCTAGCTAACCAGATGGCAATAACAACAAAGTTATTGACTGTATGATCAGTATGACATGAACAGGTCGCCACTGGGCTTTCAACTAAAGACACAGCTACGCAAAAACGGCGGCATGTGTACGGCTCCTTATCTGAAGTGCCGGAGCCGCGTTCTGGTGCTCTCCGTCAGAACTGCACCCCTGTCAGACGAGAGATATACCACGTGATGACACGTTAGGCTCGTGTTGTGTTCAAGGACCCTGACCTTGGCCAGGAATAACAGGCACTCGCTTGTTTAATTATTTTGCGGTCTAGATTTCTTTAATCTTTTTTTTGTGTGTGTTTATAAATTACCTCGAGGGCCGTACCAAATGGTCTCGCGGGCCGTATACGGCCCGGGGGCCGGAGGTTCCCCACCCCTGCTTTAGGATGTCAGACTGCAATATTTGTTCCATACACCAGGATAACACTGTTCAACCTGACTCTAGCATTTCAACCTCTTCCCATTTTGCGACAGATGTGTTTTGACATGAACTTATTGTAGCTTTAACACTAGGTTAAGTAGGTATATCCTGTTTCTTTCCTGATGGAGAATGTTTGGTGTTTGTGATAACAGGAATGCCAGAAGAAGCTGGACCACAAACTCTCTCTGGATGCCTACCTGCTGAAGCCTGTCCAGAGGATCACCAAATACCAACTCATGCTCAAGGTAACATCTTGCAGTCACGGAAAAGGTGGACCCAAATGCAGAAAGAAAGATAGAATATAAACTACGTTTGTTTAAAGGCTTCGTCCAGACAAGGCAAGGTAAAACAGAACTTCCAGACGAATAAAACTCCAACAGAAAAACCAGGACTTAAAGCAGAAGAAATGAGAGGAGGAAGTACAGGTGTACCGAAGGTCAGGTGTTTGCAGGGCTGATGGGGAATAGGTAGAACTCATAAGGCTAGGACAGACCGGGGAAAAGGCGGGAAAACAAACAAAGACAGGAAGTAAAAACAGACTTGACAAACGTTGAGGAGAAAGGCTCCTAAAAGTTCCTCATTTTGCAACTGGAGCCACATTAAGTCTTTTCAACCCAGAGGTGTACATGTGTTCTGCTACACCCATCATTTAGGAGTGTAGAGGATCGACATTCTAACTGTAACCAAGGTGCAAACTTAGGCTCCAAGTTAAACTAAAATCAGTTTGGAAATGATTATTTATTTTATTTATTTATTTTAATCGTTTATTTGGCAGGGACATTGCACATTAATGAACACTTAAAACAATAGATATTTCAAGCGTAAATATGCCAGATTTAGCTTTGAGCCACTTTCCATCCGCATCCCTCACATAAAACATTTAAGAAAATCACATTTATAAACATAGCAAAAACAAATACATGATATGCAAAAAGTGCAAAAGAGCAAGAGCAGCATACACAAGTATTTATCACATGGCAGTACAATATAGCAGCAATGACATATCAAGTGCAAGAGAAGATACAAGAGATACATAAAGTGCAAGAGGAGATACCCCTGTATTAAAGTGCATTTAGCGGTGATTGCACGTCTGTTTGTTTCTCAACCATTCTTTGAGTTGACCACTATTGAGAGTGGGACAATCGAGATTTCTGCACCGATTATTTTTGCGCTCCCAAGATTCATGTGTTCTACCTGTTAAACAGTCAAATGTAGGGATGGGTACCGAGCCCCGATATTAAACGGGCCCTGGGGCTGAATTATTAAAGACAGTGGTACCGTTAAAGAGCAACTTCCAGGTTAAAGACATCTGTGAATAAATGTGTAGGAAAATGATGAATACACTAGATTTTCAAAAGAATATACAGAAATATACACTACAGTGACATCTGGCGTCGTTTTTGTAAGAAATGTTCACTTCCGCGTAAAAAAGCCTCGGCGTGTGACGTAACATGGGGGAAACAAGGGGGAGAGCGGCCGGTGTAACGTATTAATAAACATGAATCCCAATGCTAGTTTCGACACAGAAGACACAGAAGAAGTTGAACATGAATATTCGAATACATATGACGGACCACAACCTTATAATTATGAGCCTGCTAGGCGTCCAAGAGGCCAGGAGCAGCCAAGGATTAGAAGACATAACGGCCATCGGAGAGAAATTGAGCTGTGGTGTGAGGAGAACCAGTGGAGAACTGGGCAGCTATCTTGGTGAGTGACCGGCATTAGCTACAGAATGTTAGCTAACGTCACATCACAACATTGTGAAGTTAGCTATCATATATCAGGCTATAACTAAAGTAGCATTGATAATATAGTAACGTTACTGGCAGGACTGTTGATACTGATCCATAACAGAAACTAATGCGCAAGTATCAGCCGTATCTCGCGTTACCTAATGCAACTCCACACTACGGTGCTGTGTACCGGAGGAGAGACGCAAGATACGGCTGATACTTGACGATCTGGCGGAGAAAGGTTGTGGAGCCTCCGTTGATATGCCGTTGTAAATTGCTTGATGGAAAGCAGGTGTGTAGTCGGGGAGGGTGCACAGCTGATTGCAGCAGGTGAGTGGAGGTTGAGCCGGGAGCCAGGAGTGACAGCCACCACGCACACACAAACAACACAGACAGGGGGAAACAAACAAACACAAAGGAGACGGCTTGAGCAGTACAGCCACCACAGCGTTACCTAATGCAACTCCACACTACGTCTTACGGTGCCGTGTACCGGAGGGGAGAGAGAGAGAGCAGCGAAGGGGGGGGGGGGAGAGAGAAGTAATAGGGTTTACTGATAAAGCTGTGGAGAGTATGTGCTGCAGGAAGGTGGATGCACAACGCACCCAGGAACGAACGCTAGCTCCGGTCCTTTTTACTGTGGACTCGATGTCCTGACAGGCTGGTATTTGTGCAACCTGCACAAACACAATACTGCACCATGATTACAAATGGTGAAATACAATGTAAAACTACCGAAAAATACCAGCTCACTAAAACACAACCGCTCAACTCAACGCAACTACTAACTATACCCGCGGTCAGAGAGCGGAGATGTTTACCCTTTGTGATGTAATATGACGCGTTTGACATATGACCTTAAAAAAAAACAGTTTTTAAGAGCAGAGCTCAAAATTGCTCCTTTCCCTCTGAATTCCTGCCCTTATGTCTCGTAAAACATATCAAATCCCACATTCACTTTTTTAATTGTAATTTTCAAGCAAGTTTAATCATAAATGTAGAAATAAAACAACCTGCAAGATGCTCTTTCCGACGTTGTTGGTCTTTTTATCGGTACTGGAGACATGTCAAAAATATTTCATATGTATTATTGCTAAATAAACATTATATTGCAGCTTTAGTGTCGCCAACTCCCTTTCTAAAAAGAGTGCAAAATGCGTCCATGATTATTTTTAGTATTTTCGATCTCTCTCCCCCGCCTGCTTGCTAGGGGGCGGGGCAGTTTACACTAGAGATGGTCGAGTCCTGATTCATCCGGATCATTAAACCGGATCCTAGAAATGAGCTGGTCGTGACGAGTCTCCCCTCTCCATTAACCCGAGTCCTTTGAGTCCTACACCTGGTGTGACGTACAAATTAAAACTATCAATTGCGTCACTCGCTACTCTCTTTATAACATGTAAAATAACATTACAACGTACCCCAGTCCATCTGCCTACCCTTTAGCAAGTAGGATAGCTTCCAGAAGTTATCGTTTGGCTCAGGGGAGGGGACGCGGATCAGTGAAACTTCCTGCAGACTCGTGTGGACTCAGAGCCGCGGGAGCCGCTCCCGCGGCTATATTATGCACGAGTCAACAGCAGACTCAGAGATTCGCAAATCCTGACTCACTGTGCAAAACATAGCAGACTCGTGCGGACTCAGAGCCGTAACCGTATAGCAGCAGATCCAGAGATCCAGCAGACTCGTCCTCATGCACGAGTCAACAGCAGACTCAGATTCGCCAAATCGCCAAATAACCCTTTTTTTTTGTGATCAACATTTTTTATTAAAGCAAAAGGCACTGTGTAGCGGAGGTTAATATAACATCAGTTTAATATGCTCGTGAAATGCAACAACTTTTCGGTTTCACCGGTAGGATTTCTACTGTCTTGGTGATGCTGACTCATATGACTCGTATGATCCGGATCTCTTAAATGACTGACTCATAAGACTCCAAGTCCATAAAAGGATCCGGATTTGCCATCTCTAGTTTACCCGCCAATAAACACTAAAGAAGAAGAAGGTTTACACCAGTCTATTGTTTACACACATGCAGCTGCTACATGCAGCAACACACACACACACACGGAGGAGATGGTCGAGAGAACGCGCTTCGAGGTTTGGTTAAACTTTACCTGTCTCGATGTGGACCATGCTCGTTGCCAAAAGTGCAATAAGAGTTTAGCATGTAAGGGCGGTAACACGAGCAATTTGTCTAAACATTTAGCAAAAGTGCACCACTTTCAGACGGAGGAATGCACCGGGTTCGACTGTCTTTCTAGTAGCTCTGTCCACGAGTACATTTTCCACGTCAGGTATTATGTATGCTAGCAGCAACATATGGTGTTAACTCAATTATACAAACATGGGTTAATGATTAGAGATAACCAAGTTATTTATTTTGTTAAAGTTTCAGCTATTCTGTCATCAGATTATTTAATACGATTTGTTAAAACATTGTTGTTTCTTTTCATGTGAAATATTATGTATTTAATTTAAATAAAAATAAATGTTAGTTTTGTTCATAATTTGTTTAGTTAGTTTACCTTATTTTTCTCCAAAAGAACCGATAAGAGTACCGTTAAAAGACCGGACCGATAAGCGGTATCGATAAAAGTACCATTAAAACCTTAACGATACCCATCCCTAGTCAAATGCCATATTTTGTTTTGTTTGGTTTAGCTGCCACTTAACCTCCAATACCAGAGTGTGATGGTCTGTGAATTAAAATGTACATGTTCTTATATTTGCCGTCAGAAGTATCCCAAGATGTATACTATTCAACTATTTTCAATAGATAAGCTGATCAAGCATGATCTGTTTGATCAAATCAATTCCAGTGTCTTCTAAAACTTTAAAATCGACTCAAAATTATTCAAAATCGGCCACCAGGAGTTCAAATATGGCCTCTTTCTGGTTCAAATTGCCATTTTGGATCCTGAAAATGGCAGAAATGTATTTGGCATCCCCAAAAAGCCCAGAAACTACTCTAATATATTGAAATCCGCCAAGCTGTTTTCAACCTATTTTCCATAAGGCATTTATACTAATTATTGCTCGTTAAGCCACAGCTGGGGTCCCATAGTATACCATTTTAACATCAAACAAAAACGTCCGACATTCCTGGGTTCACAATGTTGGCAAGTGGACTATTAAGGGAGTGTTAATAATGAAATGGAATTATCTATACAATCTCTCATATCTCATTTACTTTTATTACATTGAAACACTTTGGAACAAATAACTAAAGTCACTCCTCATACACAACCTTACTGACCCAAACCGTAATTTTCAATAATGTTCTCCCTTTGGGACTTCTCTTTGGTATTGTAGTGTTTTATTCTGTGTTTCCTTCCTTTTACCCTGCCTTATTCGATCTTTCTACCACCCCTCCTTCTTCCTTCCTGTCTTACAGGAGATGTTGAAATGCAATAAAGGCGAGGGGACGGCTGAGCTGGAGGAGGCTCTGACCACCATGCTGGACATCATCAAGTCTGTCAACGACTCCATGCACCAGATAGCCATCACTGGTTTCGAGGTCAGTTTGTAGAATGTATTCAGCATGTACACATATATGTTAAGTAAACAACGTCTTAACTTAACTCAACTGTTGTTACGATAACTAAAACTTGAATGAAACCACTATGGAAATTGAGGATTTTAATGAATTCCTCTTAAATCATGACATACATGCACAGCATGGCACACACATTGACATTTAGAATAGGGTTCCTGGTCCTAATAGAAGCTATTAAACACCACCAGGTTAGCAGTGTGGGGGTCTGAGGCTTATTTGCTCAAGAGCACCTCGGCAGGGCCCAGAAGGCAAACTGTTACCTCTCAGTCAACACTCCGTTTTTGGTACCAGCGTCCCTCCGGTTCCCAAGCTAATTCCCTGAAGGCTGAGCCACTGAAAAATCCCTTTGGAATGTTTACTGAATAAATGGGTATCATATCATCATAACCTTGCCTTAACTAACCTCAAGTAAAAAAATGCGCTTGTAAAATTTCAATGCGTTTACACTGACTGCTGAGAAGGATGTTATTTGAGGATTTAGTCATGCATGGTATTTTGTTCTGAAATGATGTCACAACTAAAGAACACATGGTCCAGATGTATTGAGTACAAGCTTTCATCTTACGTACATAATAAAAACAAAGTTAGTTGAAAGTTACGATACAGCATTGTTGGCTTGAGTGATTCATCCTTTTTTCTGTAGAATGTTCACTGATTGTGTGACAAATCTTATGGAGCAACATACAAAGCTGTTTTTAACAATGCTAATAAACTTTGGTTACTGGTAGCCTTTGAATCCTTTGCAAAAGTCTGCCCATGCAGCTTAATCTCCAGATCAGATAATCTATTAACCGAACATTCTCAGGGGTGACTTGCCATTCTTAAAAGGTTCTGTTGACAAAACTTTATAAGTAAATCATTGAAAGCCGAGGGGTGTAGTTGAGGAAGTTGTTGCAAACATTTCTGAGAATTCATTTCCGTCCCTGGGGGATTTCAGTCTGTGTGTTTAGCCTCTTGATTAGACTTGCCTTCTATGTATAGTGGAATTGTGATGACTATAATGGTATGGATCTGCTTTGCTACACAGGGATACACATTTTGTGGCAGGTTATTTGCGGCACTTGGCTAAAAGCACTGATTCTGTTTTACTTGATCTCCAAAAATGACATCCAGAGTGCAGTTCGTTCATTTAAAGGAACCTGTTATGCTCTTTGGGATTTTCCCTTTCCTGTGTTGAGTTATCATTTTTTGTGCATGTAAATGATCTGCAACGGCTAAAATCTCTATCCCACAAACTCCCCCCCCTGCCTGAAAAGCCTACACTGGACTCCTTTGTTGATTTCTGTTTCATAGTGACACGTGGGCCTTAATTGGCTAGCGCTCCAAGACATTGTACTTGTACTTGACATTGGACTAAGAGGAGGGACTTTTCCCACACATCCCTAGGCAGTTGACCAATCACAACAGAGCCGGCCAACTAACCAATCAGAGCAGACTTAGCTCTAATTTCAGACAGAGGGTGAAAAGAGGCAGTATGAGAAAAAGAAGGAGCCTTTTGAACATTGAAGCATGGAGACATGTCACAGTAGAGGCACTAAATGCTGATATGATTTCTCCAAATTAGCATAACAGGATCCCTCTAAGGACATATTGATAACAATCTACTCTGGGGATCAGTGTTGGGTGTAACACGTTACAAAAGTAACGGAGTTACAGTAATGTATTACTTTTTGCTGTAATGCAGTAATATAATGCATTACTAATGAAATTTGGATAATATAAAACCTGTTACAATTCTCAGTAACGCACATTACAACACATTTTAACCTGAAATTAAGTGGTGTTTTGTTTTTAATAATTCACTAACATCGCGAAAAAAGGTCGCTGCACATTATCCTGCTTATTACGCGGCCAGATACTAAACAAACTAACGACTCGACTCCCAATATTAATTGAAATTATTTTATTGACTTAAAAATTATCGTATTTCTGGAACTGCAACAACAACTTTACGGCAGCACTGTCCAAGTCTGTTCACAGTTTCTGATCCACTAACAAGTAACAAGTCCTTAAACTCTGCAGAGCCCATACCGTGTTCCTGTTAGTGTTTACTTCCTCTCTGCCTTCTTCTGGTGATTTATCTGACGTCCAGCGCTCCTTCTTTTAACCTCTTTTCCTTTCTCTTTCTTGATCGTCCTTAGCAACGGTCATTATAGTCCTTAACAGCGGTCTGTACTACTGTATTAACGTGTCACGTGTTCTGAATTGACTAATCAGAATCGAGTATTCAACTAAGCCGTGTAATACAAGTTGTTAGTAGCCTTAAGGGCCTACACAGCTGTTATGCTATACCACATCGCCCTTCACTGGATGTATAATGAGTTGCACTAAACTATATTTTAGCATTTAAAATACCTAGCCATTCTCTGCAGTTATTTTGGTGAAAGTAACTCAAAAGTAATATAAAAGTATTGTAACTCATTACATTTCAGAGACAATAATATTGTAATGTAACTTATTACTTAATAAAGACAGTAATAAGTAATATGTACTGTATTACATTTTGGAAGTAACACTAACACTACTGGGGATACGTCTCTGATGCTGTTCCAAAGTCTACTTTTCAGATGGAATCATGTTGAAGGAATTGTCCCTATAAGTCTGAAGACGATGTGAGCATGAACTGCACACTGCAGAGATTAAACACAAACAACACA
>NC_136912.1:60069278-60167240 GCF_949606895.1 Notothenia rossii
AGGCAAAGTTGACGTTCAGTGTGTTGCCGGGAGCATATAAGGATTTATCCACCATGTTGAAAATGTTAAAAAAAATATGTCTTGAGAACACGGCGTGCGGAAATATACGGGTCGTGCTGCAGCTAGATGTGCCTGTCCTCTGTAAGAAGGTGTCGGCGACTGACATGCAAGGAAGAACAGCTGTCCACAGGCTGTTCCAACTTTAACAACTATTAACTTCCAGGGTAGTGAATTGAACATGCAATTGTTGTGGGCGTGTGGTATATTTTCATGCACGGACACGCATGTTCCACAACACACAAACTGAACAACACTCAATTTTCCGATCGCTACCAGCGTCCTTGCGATCTTGTTATAATAACAAGTGCACGTTACTGATGCGATATGGTTGAGACCATTCGGGCTTATTCTATAAGGGTGCAAGGAATAGTCCAAGTAGTGGGGGAGTTTTATACAATATGTTTAAAACATAAAAATAAAAAGGTTTAAAAAAGTTATTGTTTAATGTTTTAAGGAGGTGACGCTACTCAGCCAATCAAATCGGTGCAGTCAGCACGATAGATTCAAACACACACAGAGACACGACAAGAGGAGAGAAACAGTCAGAGTAATTTCAAATGGCGGAAGGTCGACAGCGAAAACAGAGCATTTAATTACATTTTCTCTTACTGGACCTCTTTGAAATGCAATTGAATATCCCTGCATTATAGCAACAACAACAATAATAATAATAATAATAATAACAGCAATAATAATTGGGAGGGGGGGTGCGGCTGTTCTTATGTTCTCTGAGGGGAGGCTCACCTACCCACACTTTGAAAAGCCCTGCTCTAAAGTACCGCATTCTCTTCCCCTAAGTCCTTTTGAATTCTCCTATCCACTATCCCTTAACCCCGTGACGTTTCACTCAGAGGTCAAGGAATAGGAGATAGGGTTAGAACTCAGGAGCTGATTTTTAAACTATCCGAACGCAACCAGGGCTTCAAAAGAGGGGTTTGAGCAGTATGAGGGATGGCTACAATGGGTGAACTGTTATTAAAATTGCTTTGTTAAAAAAAACTTCACAGACATGTTTTGTATAGGTATGGCCCTACAATATATGTTTAAAATATAGCATGATAGGTCCCCTTTAAGAGAAGAAAAAAACTGAGTCAAGCAGAATAAATTTAATTTAAAAAATAAAACTATAAGTCGCAAAAAAATAATTTGTTTAATCATGTAAACTATAAGTATTTTTGTTTGCAGTTCTCTTTGCTTCTTTCTCAATGATCAGACTTTTGCTATCGCTGCAGCTCCCTCATTTTCCCCCTCGATTCTGACACAAACGTCCCAGGTTGGCGGGACTTTCAGGGGTGTCCCCATTGGCTACTCAGTTTTTGAGTGACAGCCCACTACACCACAGATCATGCAGCAAACTCCGGAGTCCACTCGGCCACGTTAGTGTCGGTGCCTCCTGGGGAGTTTTCATGAACATATCGGACTTCTCTTATGGATTGCTGTGCATTACAATTGTGTTGTGTAGATTATACTTCATTCCAACTTTACATATTTTAATGCCTGAACACACTGCTGCTGTAAAATAATTGCCCCATTTGGGATTGATAAAGTGTCTGTGTGTCTATTTATTTATTTTATAGATCAAAAAAACACATCTATGTATTTTCAAGTTAAAGGTGATACACAATATAAACTGTATAGCCTACTGTTATTTATTCAAAGACATGTTACATTTCAAAAGCATATATTGCTATGTTTAGGACAAACAATTAAAGACTGCTTTAATTAAAAAAAAATTACAATATAAAAGTGGCAGATTTGCTTTATTAAACAGAGCAGACCTAGGCTGCATACCAACACAATTAGGAACATGCTCACATCTTACTATGTTGGTCTGAAGAGCTGAAGCATTCATACACAATGGATACAAACTGTGTTTTTCTCATTCTATATCATGTGAGAAAATAATATAGATTTAGCATTACAAATTTGACATACTATTCCTAGCCTGTTTTTGGTCTAAATATATTTTTTAACAAATATGATGAAAAGACTGATTATTGACTATTGCAAGTAACCTGTTCAACCTGTTTGTAATACACAGAAAGAGTTTTGGAGACATCAATCTTTAATGGGACTTTTTTTTAACTAAATGAGGAAATAGAATACAAACTGCATTAGTTTGGGACAATTTTCAGTGTCCCATTAATACACATAAACCCTTCTTTGGTGAAATGTAGCTTCTTGTTCTGTGCCGGGGCTTTTTTGGTTGGTTGAACCCCTGAATGGGGGACCACTGGCACAACCCACCAGAGAGGTCTGATCAAGGAGGGAGCGCCCGTAAATAATTGCTACATCTGTAGGTACTTGGTACAATTGCAAAGGAGGAGAGGAGCTACGTCATTACGTTACCGTTTCCATTGCTGCAATGCCAACGTGAGACACATCAAGCTATATAGCACTTTGGTGTGTTTAATTGAAGTTTAAAACTCCTTACTCATCTATAAATGTGTGCCAGCCAGGCAAGACAAGAACAACTGGTTAGCGCACAGGCATCGAACCAGCCCTATAACCGACTCCGTGGAAAAGGGGTAATAGTGATGTAGATTGTTAGTAATTCAGGAAAGTGCCAGTTGGTTGGTTTCTGCGGGTCTATGGAATGAGTTTATTTTGTAAATGTTGAGTCATTGTGGCATCTCACGGTGTCTCTGCTCTGCTTCCTGTCCAGATGAGTGCAGTGGGGATCACAGAGAACGTGAAAGGCGACATCAAGAAGTTTGAGGTGTGGTACAACAACAGAGAAGAGGTTTACATCATACAGGTATGTTGATGTTTAACAAAAAACAACAAAGATTAGAATCAAATCAAAATGTAGACTTATGAAGCAGCACATTGTTTTTAATACTTTTCTATATTATCATCTCACAATCCCTTAGACTTATCTAGTGACCCTGTGAAGGGGACCAGACCCCTAGGTTGGAATCTATCTGAGTAGCTTCTCATGACTAGGTCCACTCCACCTGGAGTTGCTCAGAAAGTTAAATCATTCTTATATATTGATGCACCAGTATTACAAATCTGTAAAATGTGTAATATAATCATTGATGTCCCAGAGGGAACATTTTACTGCAGAATAAATACTTTTACTTTTGATACTTGAAGTATTTTTTGTTGATAATGCTTCTGTACTTTTACAGAGGGGTTGTTCAAATCCATATATAGAATATTGGAAAAAATAATGAGAAAAGAAGGAGTATGTCCTTTGCTGTGTATACTAATGTCTAATGTAATATCGTGTTCATTTTATAAAGAATACATGTATTGTACAAGAGGAAATCAAATATATATGATTAAGATATTATGTGTTTTATGAAAATAATATTTAAACTGAGGGGACATACATGTACACTTTATTATATATATATATATAAAGATTAATATTATATATATAATTTTTGGAGGCATTCAGTGATCTTTTCCACGGTCGTCCTCTTGGAGGCAGTGTTGTACCGCACAGCAACACAGAAAAACTGCAGGAGGTTTAAAAAAGTGTGTGTGTGTGTGTGTGTGTGTGTGTGTGTGTGTGTGTGTGTGTGTGTGTGTGTGTGTGTGTGTGTGTGTGTGTGTGTGTGTGTGTGTGTGTGTGTGTGTGTGTGTGTGTGTGTGTGTGTGTGTGTGTGTGTGTGTGTGTGTGTGTGTGTGTGTGTGTGTGTGTGTGTGTGTGTGTGTGTGTGTGTGTGTGTGTGTGTGTGTGTGTGTGTGTGTGTGTGTGTGTGTGTGTTTCCTCCGCAGGCTCCTTCCATGGATGTGAAAAACAATTGGGTGTTGGAGATTCGTAAAGTTCTTACAGGCCAACTCGAGGCGTGCAGAGGTATACACGAACACACACACAAACTCGTCTTCCAATGCCCCCTATTTTTTATTTAGTTAAAGGTTAGAGACGATGCCAAATAATAACAAATTAGAAGGAAAAAAACTTTTTCTTTTCCTTGTTGATGGCAAAAAAGGTCAGACATTATACAATTTAAAATAAAAACAATAATCTTGGCTTGATATTGATAAAGAAAATGTTTTTATGAACCACACAGCTTCTGGTCTTCCAAGACCCGATCGGACAAAAAGACGTGGCGCAGGCACGAAACATACTACCAATAGAAATACTTTGCTTTTAAAATCGTTCTGTGTGACAGGAAATAAATGGGAAAATTGTGTTGTTGAACACGAATCAATAGATTAAATGTATTTCGTGACTATTACACGAAATGCCGTGAGACTGGGTTGGAAGCCCATAGAGCTAGCTTTAATTCACCATTTAGTTGGAAGGTTGCACAATGACCAATGGACTTTTGGAGTTTATATATAGTGCTTTGTCCACTCTTTACAACCTCTGAAAGCGCTTTACATTTACACATCATCATTCACCCATTCACACGCCATTCATACACAGCAATCGAGACAGCGAGACACAACGAAACACAGCCTCGCCGCGTCCCGCCGTCTCAGGGAGGAGAAATCGGTGTGGGTGGAGCTGCAGCTGAGGAAAGATTGAGTGTGTGTGAGGAAGTCCGTGGATTGGTCAATTTGGACCAATAGGGCAATGGGGCAGCATTGATGACTCTGCAGACCGTTTACATGCAGAAAAACCTTCACAACACACAAGGGGACGGGTAATAACCAGAACAGCATGACATGGGGCCTTTAACTTTTCTTACCTTACTTACAATTTAGCTTGACTTAGTTGTAAAAGTACGGAGCCCCTAAAGGGACATGGAAAAAAAAAAGAGAGAAAAAAAATAAAGTCAGGAAAACGGGTTCGTTTCTCGTGCGCAGGAGAAACGAACCCGTTATCCTGACTTTATTTTTTTTCTCTCAAAAAGTTACCGATGCACCAAGGAGGAAGTGGAACACACAGGAGACAACCATTTCATTGCAGACTGTTATGTTTACGTGGGGAAATGACAGTGCATACATTATTTGAGATATATTTTGGTTTAAGCACCGGATTGACAAAACAGGAGAGTCTGTAAACCAGTCTGCTTTGATCTATGAATTAATGTCCGTGACTCTCAGAGTACCTGCTGCCCGCAGCTGTTTAAACACTCCCCCCCCCCCCACACACACACACACACACACACACACACACACACACACACACACACACACACACACACACACACACACACACACACACACACACCCAGTGGCGGACTGGCCATCGGGACGAATCCCAATGGGCCGGTACCAAAGTGGGCCACTACTATGTCCACCGTTTTTTTTCATGTCCCCTTAGGGGCTCCGTATAAAACTCCTATTTATTTAGAGGCTTATATTTTGTGGCTAAAGCTAGCTAACGTAGAGGGTTAGCGGCTTTAGCCAGCCCCAGCTTTGTTATAGTAAGTGGATGTGATAGCTGCCTCCCCTGGTGCTTTGTCATTGTAGTCTAATGACAAAACAAGTGAGCCTATATATCTTTTACGCTGTGAAATTAGTTCATTGGACTATGGAAGGTAAAGACATGTTTTAAAGTGGTCTACAAACGTTACAATTGTGACACACTAACACAATTCCCCAGACAGTGTGCTGGTCATGTTTAAAAAACATACTAAAAAGTGATTTGACTCTTTTACTGTTTGATTTTCTGCTATCATTACAACTCAATTGCTTCCTGTTATCATGAAAATGTTCAGTATTTATCAGCACATCTACAAGTCATCCCTCCCTGCAGTCTGCTGATAAGCTCGTCATCCTCTCTCACACTACCAAGTCAGGGAAACATCCTCTTTTCAATACTGTCTGTACTACTTACACAGAAAACACATTTTAATTTGCGACATTCAAACATGTTCACAGTTTTATGACCAGGTTGTAGCTGACAATGCATCACAATATTTAGTCAGGACTGCTTCATTTTAAGAGTTAAAAACAATTGATGAAAACTAGTGTCATATCATGTAACATATCAACAGTAGGGCTCGGCGATTTTGAAAGATAACCTATACACAATAATATTGACTCATATTGCAATTGCGATATCATTTGCGTTTTGTGAGGGGGAAAATTCAACATAATTCACATTTCATTGAAAAAAATTAAATAAATGATATTGTGGTTATTTTACAAGAGGATCTTTACATAAAAAGGATTTTTAAGTATGTAGAATACCATTATGCCGGGACTTCTTTGAAGCACCATACTATATACAAATATGTTCACATATTTTTTCTTTGCATTAACATTTTTGTTATTGCACTCATCCATATTGCATAACGATTTAACGTTGATTAATTGTATGGCCCTAATCAACAGTTTAAACCATCATAAAAGTCTTAATAATACTTTAAGCCATGTCAGGACAATTCGTAATACTCACAAGCATACAAAGGCTCAAACATGCACTTACATACATACAGTACCGCACACTTACTCGCTGCCTGTGTGTCCACTGGCCCCCCCCCCCCCACCTTCCTGTTTTACCACCTCTCCTGCCCCCCCTCTGTACCAGTAAGCACCGTCGTCAACAGTTCCACTCTGTTGCCTGACTAACAGCAGAACCCCCCCAACGTGAGCCGCACACTGTGTGTGTGTGTGTGTGTGTGTGTGTGTGTGTGTGTGTGTGTGTGTGTGTGTGTGTGTGTGTGTGTGTGTGTGTGTGTGTGTGTGTGTGTGTGTGTGTGTGTGTGTGTGTGTGTGTGTGTGTGTGTGTGTGTGTGTGTGTGTGTGTGTGTGTGTGTGTGTGTGTGTGTGTGTGTGTGTCACACACACCTCTGACTCCATGTGAGGAGGGTCTAGGTAAGAGAGAATGAATTGGTGTGGGGAAAGGAGAGGGAGGAGATTGAAAGTGATGGGAAGAGACAAGACGAGGATGAGGGATGATGGGTGGAGGGAGAATAAGAGATGGACAGAGAGGAAAGAGATTATTCAGGATGGAGGCTGAGAGGCAGCACAAGGGGAATGAAGGAGGCTTGAGAGAGAAGGGTGAAGAGAAGTAGGACGAAGAGGAGCCGTAGGCCTACTCCTTTCAGAAAGAGGAGGAGAGGAAGTGTGAATGTGAGGAGACAAGAGGAAGAGATGGGGTACAATACACAGCCTAAATGCTGTTTTGACAAAAGTAATTTAGAATCAAGGTCAAGCTTTTTCTGGACTTTCAACCACATCATTTTCTATTTGTTAGTCAAATGACGGTGTATACTTTAGATTATAAGCTATTTCCAAAGTCAAGAAAGATCCTTCACTCTTGACTGGGATCTAAGAATGTGATGAAGACAGTACAGTATATATATATATATATATATATATATGTGTGTATATATATATATATATATATATATATATATATATATGTATATATATCAGTAAGTGTAGAGGGAACTAGCAAAGGGAATAAAGTGATGTGTATTTGAATGAACTGCAAGATGTGTAAATGCTGTTCACTCATTTGAAAAGAATAGACTTTGGTTTCACTCCCCATGCTCTCTGCTCATACTGCTTTTGGCCTGCACACACCTCGATGTGCTCAGCCTTTATGAATAAAACATTGTTAGATCCATGATGAAAAAAATATCTCCATTTTGCTGAATACAATATTTGGAGCATGTGGAATGGCTCCATGCTGAGTCTGCATTTGTGCGACAGGTTCATTGGTTACTGGAAATGGGAGGTGACAAGCGAGATCATTCAGAGCTTGGTATTTCACTTATGTGAGCAATGCATTTGGCCAAGGCTGTGCCTCGCTGCAGTTTCTTTACGAGATTCTTCTCCACAGATTTCTTGTCACACAGCAGAATCCTGTGGCAGGCCACATTTGTTAACTTTGCATTTATGAAGTCGCTTGTTTAGATATGAAGCTGTAACCCCAATGACTTCAGTGTGTGGATTTTTCTTTCTTTTTTTATAGCAACACAAAGTGATTTCTATCAGGCCAATAAAAGCAGGTTACGGAGTTGACGCAGCAGTTTGGGCAATTTTATGCATGGAGATAATGCAGAAATGTTAGAATTGCACATGATGTGAAAGGCCAGAGAAGCTTTTGGTGTAAATATGTCTCCAGAGGGAACAGCCTATCAGAAATACAATGATATACGTTCGATCTTTTTGTATCCTGCCCAGTATTGGTTCTTCTTCCTTATTATTTAAATAGCTTTGTCTTTTACGAGGACTCACCTTGAACAAAGCTACTATTCTGTCCAGTATCCTTCATGTCCTGTACAGCGAAGCATTTTAACAGGACCGGTCCAGGTTCCCAAAGAAGCTTAGCCGATACTAGAAGGTGGGGGTAAATCTTTGCAGAACACTTATTGGTCAGAGAGAATCATCAACATCTTCTTGAACCCTACGCCATACACTTGACAAAGTAAACATATAGCTGACACTTTTGTATGAAACAACTTACATACACTTCAATACTGTCTACATACCTACAGGAGCATTTGGGTATCTTATATTGTTGACTAGGGGCTAGTGATTGAACAATTGATCCTCCAATTGGTAGACACCCATTTACCCTGAGCCAATGTTGTGGTGGCAAAGCAAGGATTAAGGCTAGAGTTAGGGTTAGTGCCCCATTTAAGATGTTTCTTTTACTTGCCATTGTCAGGTCCCCATTCACAGTGGGTAATCAAACAGATAAAAAGCACTTGGTACCAAAGATGTAATGAAGTGGATCACAATGCAGTTGGAAATGTTGCATAAGGCATTCTAGGTTCGTATAGTTAAGACCTCAGTCATCAAGGCAGCAGATCAGAAAACGGTCACCAAAAATAATTCTGTATGAGTAGGGTTAGGGTTATGGACCACTGTTGAGGTACTGAAGGAACAATGTCACAATTAAATCTAATGTCTTTCTTCTGTTCACAGAAGCAAGCCAGCACAACATCTCTGGGGCCCCGATGAGGTGAGCCCCCAACATCCACACTCTCACCAAAGAGAGTTTAAAAAAGTACCATTACATAGGTTTTGCACTGGATCTCAATTATGCTTATCCGATCATTCAATATAGGAAAGGGAATTGATTGGATTGTGTAAATTAAGTAAGAGTCATTATGATTCAGCAATTTCATCCAAAAGAAAATCTTTAGAACTTGGTATACCAGATATCTGGTTCAATGTTCCTTGTCCTTCTACTCCATGTACTCCAGGAATGTCTACAAGAAGGCACTGAGACAGTCGGATTCATCAAGTCCAGAGCCAGGCTTCAGGAGATCCAACCCCAGCCCTAACATGAGGCAGAAGAGAGGTAAGAGCTACATACCTTAGAACAGACTCCAAACTAAATAAACTCTTCATACACTCTTGTTTCCTGTTCTTCTGCAAACACACACAATCTCAAACACACTTATCAACCCTTCGCACACATAGTCAAAACCAGTCAGGGATAGCAGGACAGCCTTTCCACACACACACACACACACACACACACACACACACACACACACACACACACACACACACACACACACACACACACACACACACACACACACACACACACACACACACACACACACACACACACACACACTGAGCAAATAGCAAAAGCATCTTGTTTCAATAGACTTAGAAGGCCTAACCCAGGGGTCTGCAACCTTTTTGACCAAAAGAGCCATTTTGCTCCTTTTTCCAAAACATTTTTTTGTCTGGAGCCGCAAAACATATTTCATAGCTTGATAGCTAATAAAGTTGTATTTATTGTTATATCAGACAAAAACTACATTTTTTTTGCATTTATTAGGCTATTTATTACATTATATAAAACTGTTAACCTCTAATAAGAAACAAAGAACTTCTATAAGGAGAATTAGAAATAATACACAGGCCTACTTTAAAATAAATTAAACACAGCACTTGAGGAGTCATCTGCACATTTGAAGGGAAAAAATATATTATTAAAATGGGCCCACTTTGAAATAAATAAAACATATAGCTGCACCCTAAAAAGAGTTAAAGGTAGGGTAGGTAGAATGGAGAAACCAGCTTGAGTGCGCTAGAATTTGAAAATACACAACCGGAACAAATATGCCTCTTCCTTCAGACTTTCTTACAGAGCCCCTCCTCCAACACACACGAACGCGCACATGACCAATGAGGGCACGAGATAAGTTTGTGCACAGATGGAAGGCTGACAGGCAGGTAGGCCATCCAATCATTTTAGCCCGGCCGGCTAAAATGATTGGTCGTGCTTTTTACAGCGCTACGGCTTCCAGAGATTAATTTGTTTATGTATTTATTGTCAAAGCATTTACAGAGCTCTCAAGTCTCACGCATTTGGCGTGAGACACACGCATTTCACTCCATTCACACGCTCACACGCCACACCTTGTATTTCTCAAGCAGAGATTTCTTTCCAGGGTACCGCCCACCAAGTTGCGCCGCAATTTTGTAAACAAACTAGGCTTGTTTGAGACGCGTGCACTCAACTAGCACCCCCCCCCCGTTGACATCAATACAGAGGGCTTCATTACTCCACTAGCACCTCCCCCCCCCCCGTTGACATCCGCGGTACAGAGGGCTTCATGGGAACTTTGAGGGGAGCCAGAAGTTGGAGTACCAAACACCGCTTCCAAAATCTGCATTTAATATATTCATTGCTATCGGGACGTTAAGAGCATTCCATGGAATATAACAAAAAGTGTTTTCTGAAATAAATGACATACCCCATTGAATTATGACTGAAGATCGTCAGCTGTCTTCCTCTCCCTTGTTGTTCCTCGACACGTAAAGGCTGCAGCACCTTTGACAACTTCTCTCCACATATCAAACATACCGGTAAACAAGCATTGTTTGCTGTGAAAGCATATAACTCTGTCCACACAAAATTAAATCCTGTGTTCCTCCGGTACTTTTCTTTGATTTATCCATAGTTCGCTCATCGAGCCGGGGGTCAGGTTATTCGCCTCCAAGAAAAGGCGCTCGCAAGGGACCGTAGCAGGATGTGACGCATATTTTAGTTGACCTAATTAAAACCGTTTTGTCTTTTATTTATGTGTCACAGTATCACCTCAAAATACAAGATACGAAACATTTTCAACCATGCAACAAAATATAAATAGTCCTACAAATACTTTTATTTTATTTCCTTCTTATTTTTGTCTAAACTCAAGGGAGCCAGAGCAGAGGGCTTAAAGGGCTGCATGCGGCCCGAGGGCCGCGGGTTGCCGACCCCTGGCCTAACCCAAAGCTTAACATTAAACCAAATCCTTTCCCTCAATGTGAGTTGAAGGGAATTGCATTATGTCTACAAACGACGGAAGGTGAGTCCCCACAACATGAGTTATACAAGTCTACAAACACAGAGACAGGTGTTGGCTTGTGGGTTTGTACCAGGCATGTGAAACGTTTAACGTGATAAAAAAAACTGTGCTCTGCATATTGATATACTACAACAAGTGGAATATCTGTAAGTGCCGAGTCATTTTGTTTGGGGTCTGACACGGTGACAGTGAAAAAAATCATGCCCACACATCCAAATCAAAGATTGTGCCACACACGCACACAGACAGACAGACGCTGCACTGGACTGTCAGAGCCTCTGCTCTCCAGGCTTTATGACGTCTGTCGTGGATAATGTAGCTCTGACATCTGTAGCTCATTCAGATGCCTCATCTTCTATATAGTGGGAGTGTACCTTGTAAATATGTACCATTGCAAAATGTCCTTTTGACAAAGATAAAACCAACACATTTCGGGCCACATCTGCCACTGCACAAAATACCCTAATTTCTAGATTCAGTGCACAGTATGACTTCACATAAACAATGAAAACTGTGTTTCCAGAAAAACAGACCCTGGTCAATTTGCAAAACGTTTTACCAGTGAATGTGTTGGCTAGGTCTTTAATTATTCATTGCAACTTTAGCACCTTTTCTCTTGTATTTCTAAGTGATGAACCTCACATACCTGAAGGTAATGATGTCATTGGAAAGTGTGAAGCCAACTGAATCTAAATATTTCTAGATTTGACTAGATTTGAATCTCACAAAACCTTAATGCGTTGAATTATACAAACGAGGATCAAATCGGGAAATTAGTTGTTATAATATACTGCACCATAATGCTTCCCACATCATTATTATCTTTTTCCATGTGGTATTATTGCTCTCTTATCAGTGCGCTGATGATGACGGAAATAATAGGAGCCGTTAGAAAGCTAACTCCACCATGCAACAGAGGCCCAGAGCTCTCATAAACACAGTCATTCCCTATAGTATCAATCAGAAAGCTGTACTGCAATAAAATATTGCCATGTTGTAAATTATGAGAGTATTTGCTTAGACCTGCCACCGCTGTGGCTAAGGGGCCAAATTGTTGTCTACCAATCAGCTGGTCAGTGGTGTGATCCGCAGACCCTGCCAATCATAATCATGATGACATTGGAAGTGTAAGGCATGTCTATGGTGTTAAAGTGTTTGTAAATAGCTTTGGGTAAAAACATCAGCTAAATTGAATGTAATTGGAAATTCTCTGAAATGAATGCCAGGGTAATATATAAACAACTGAATGTATAGAGATTTATGACCAACTTGTAATTTATAATGTCTGCCTATGCCTCAAGGTGCATTACTTCAGTCATAGCATGCAAATCTCGGCATATTTTGTGGAATGAAAAATTACCAAACATACAAGCTAAGGTTTCGACAGCACTGTAACTCATGTATCACATTGACACCAATATAAGAACACTTCCTAACAACACTCCAGCCTGCTCTTCTTCTCTCGCTCCTGAACTAAGCCCTGCTCCCTCTTGCTCTCCCACTCAGTTGATGCTTCAGCCAGCCAATCAGGCCTCTTGGCTGCTAACGCTAGGAAACGCTTCACCTTGCAGGGACTTTCCAACAGGAGGTCTCTTCAAGCAGGTAACAGCGCAGTGTGAGACTTTGAGTGCTCACTTATGCTACCTTCATCATGACCATGAGCATCACCATCATCACCACCGCTGGGATATATGTCAACACAATTAGAGTGGTGCAGGAATGAGTCCTAAAACTGGAAATTAGTTAGCAATTTACCGCTTCCGCTTTCTCTTCTCAAAGTCAAAGTTTTTCTGATGTTAAAACAAGTATAAGAGATTTTCAGGTTTTGTTCTGCGATATAAAACACGTTAGTAAATACCCACTCATGAATGTGCAAAGTTTCTAATTTGTCATAAAAACTGAGGTTTGCTAACAAGTGACTAAACAAGACTACTAAACGTCAGCACGCCAAATATTAGCTGCCTTTTAGCTTAGCGGTGGTGATGCGCAGCCATGTGAATGTGATGTTTTTCATTCATAGGTTGCGTTAGCATTTTCATTCTGGGGATTACATTTACGCTTCAATAATATTCAAAGTGGTGTCTTCATTGCTTTTGTCAAGGGACCGCTTGGATGCTAACTAACCCTAACCCTAATCTAAACCCGGGTATACAAAAATACGTCTTAACTGCACCACTCTATAAACCGCACAGTCTTTCTTGGTTCTCTTCGTCTGTGACTGCTTTCATCATCATCATCATCATCATCATCATCATCATCATCATCATCATCATCATCATCATCATCATCATCATCATCACCACCACTCATCATCATCAATCATCATCATCATCATCATCCAGGCTCCATTCACATAACTGCTGTGGTCTTTCTCATCTTCAAATGTCACATACATTTCTGCATGTCGCTGTTGTGTCAGCATAATGAAGGCCACAAATTCTTTTACTACACTTGCTCATATTTTATCCCTTCAAGTCAGTAGCCTTTGCATCTGCCCGCACTACAACAAGGAACCTGTGATTTCCGAATGAGAGGGATGGACTGCTGTTGCAGAGACAGCAGGCGAGATAGAAAGGGAGAATCTGCCAGAGTCCTGGCAGTAGTGACGCAGTGGCGAGGCTAAATGATGCGGCGCAGCACAGCGCTAAATGTCACCCTCTAATATTGAAGCCCTCTTGACATTTGGAGGTGCATTAACATTTTTGGAGGGGGACGGGCTAATTCCAATTACAGCTTTCCATGTGACAGCAGTGCAGTTACTCTTCAAGTCAAACATGCCCCTATTGAGATCACAGAACCCAGGAATGAAGAAAGTGAAAATGATGCATTGTAGAGATTTGTTTCAAACTATAAATGTTATTTAAATAGAAATAGATTTCCTGTTGTAGACTTTTTTATACTTTAAAAGTAGGAGAATAGGCTTGTATTGGAATCAGGCTTACTGTATATATAATGACCTTTTATGGGAGTGCTTGACTCAATAAGCCCAACATGTTGGATCAGTGCTCTGTCCTTTGACTCACAGTGACATCGATGTTTTTTTACAGTGACAAAGCATTTCAACTCAGTGGTGAAAAGCAGGTGGAGTTCAACATGCAACTTTAACCCCAGTCATTACAATTCAAGGGGGCAGACATTGATGTCAATTGATGGACAACTTCCTTAAAAATAAGTGAAAGCTAGGTTTGATCTGTCCCTCAGATTCATTCTGCCACCTCAAAACAAAGGACACCAATGACATTTACGAATGACATTCAAAAAACTCAAAAGGAATGTGTCTTAAGAATATAAAAATATATCCAATGAAAACTTTTCAGAGTGCTTTCTTTGGTTTTATGCAGAGTAGGGCAAACATTGGGTTTTGGAATATCCTTTCACTTCCATCATATTCTTAAAATTCTAGGATTGGGATGAAACATCAAAAAACAATAAATTCAATACAGAAAAAACAAGTTTTCTTTCACCCCTCTAAAACATTTACTGACTTTTCTGAAGTTTTTCTATTAAATGAAATGGTCTCCTTCGATCTTCGATACGGAGTTTGTAAATTTTAATCGTGGTAATGTCCGTAGTTTCCGTTACAATATATATATATATATATATATATCCAAACAAACTCCATCCACTGAGGAAGAACGTGAGATGAGGTTAAGGGCTCATATCGAAATAGAAAGTTGAACTTAAGTTTTATTTGTCAAAAACATGATTACATTAGTACATCATTTCATGCATGTCCCGCTTCCTCTTTTCATTCGCATGAAATGTTGTAGAATCTTCTTTCTAAATGATTTTAAAACAATGTTAAAAATACTGAAGGTGGTTGTCAGGAAGTCGGATGTTAAGCTACTAACTCTTCCCTTCCTTTGTTCCCTTATGCTCTCACCTTTCTTTTTCTTTCATTTCAAATCTATAACACCATCTCTTTGACCATGCTCCTCTGCTTCTTCATTTATCCTCCCTTTACCTCCTTCTATCTTTCCTTCCTTGTCTCCTTCGGCGTCCTTTCCTCCCTCCTAACCCCTCTCCGGCTATAGCTCCTGCTGCTAAGGAGGCAGAGGTCACCCGTCGCTTCTCTCTCGCCTCCTCCCTAACCTCCTCTTCCTCCTCCACTTTCGCCGCACGACGCACAAAAGGTACCTGATTTATCAACCGGTCTCCCTGCCGCCATGTTTTTCTTTTTTCTATATTTGCTTGCGTTTTTGATTCATTCATAATTAGGTTTTGGTGGCTTAATGATAAGACCCTCTTTGTTTTTTATCTCTGTCTATACAGATCCGTGTTGTCAGAATTATGCATTTAAAGGCAAACTATTGCACCTTGAAATACATTTTAAAATCTCTTGGATATAGGTTTTGAATAATTATGGTTTCTGTTGGACTTCAGGTCAGTCATGACCAAAACACACGCTCACATTGAACCTGTAGTGAGAAAATTGTGTGTGCATTTATAAAGAAAAACCCTATTTTCTTATTACCTTCAGCCCATGTACTGCTCTCTTGGAATATATGAGATGCATAGAGAAAGTCAAGCCTTTGCTGGGAATGAAAATAAACATTAGGCTGCAAATGAGTTGACATATATATTTTTTTCTTTTAAAGCAACGGTAAGAAAATAAGAATTTTGATAAGCTGACATTTGGAACGGGTGACATTCAAAGTGACAGTAGAAGTGCAATTTACTATAGGAATATAGATGAGAAGTTCATTTCAACAGGGCCGAGGCAGGGGAGGAATTAAAAGAACCGGCACAGAGCTATTCAAGTTTTCTCTGACCTATTTTCACTCTGTGTGGTCTCTGCATTTATTGTAATTGTTCTCCTTCCATGCAGTGACCTCTGATTTTAATTGCCGTCCAACATGTGCACTTATAACAGGGAAAAATATGATTTCAATGCATACATGTTTGTGTCTTTTAATTTACAATGCATATCTTATCTCTGTCCTAATTTCAGCCTTGTAAATAACATTCATGACCTAATATATAGGATACTTTTCTTTTAGAGTAAGTATAAGAAAAGCATTACACTGATAACGTAGCATAAATTCATCAAGATAATTGGCCTTGATCACGAAAATATGGACGGAAAGGAAAGAATAATTATTTTTTTTTACCTCAAAAAAATCTAATCAGTTTCAGCTTCAAACGAGAAGGAAAATAGTTCATAGTTCATATTTATGCTTTCATTTTGGTCAATTGGAGTCACAACCTACAGAATATTATATTTCACCAGAATTCTCAGAAATGATACAGCTTACGATTTCTTTATCCGTCTTAATAAGTAATACAACTAATGAGAATAGGGATGCTTACAGTTGTGACAATCTGTGTCTTCCAAAGCTTGTGATGGTCACTTAGTAAGACATAGAGATGAACAGTCAAACTGCAAAGATCTTATAAAACCACTAATACAGCTGGAAACTGAACTGCAAACACGCTGTGTACCAGATGGCAGTTCAGACTCTTTGCTATGAATAAAATCATAGCAAACCTTTTATGAAACTTACACTCTGAACGATAAAAAAGTGTTTACTCTAACAGATGGAAGCTCATTGCTACACATTTCATATCTAAATGTGTTTTACAATAATTGTCCAAATGGGGTTTTGGGGCAATGCTGTGTGTCTGCCTCCTTTTTTACCATCCAATAAAGCTTCTTGTTGCATGTTATCTTCCCTGGACAGGTCCCCTGTCTGCTAGCATAAAGAGCAAAAGACATGAGATAAAGAGTGATCCCACTCCATTTGGTTATGAAGGTACTTGAACATGCAAAGATATATTTCTGTACAGGCACTGAGCATGCTGGGCCTTTTAGCGTTTCCTTTGGTTTACAAGGTACAATGTATTTGTGAGATTTTTATTTTATTTTTGATGTGTGTAGTGTGTGTGCACGTATTTATGTGATTGTTCAATTCCATTTCTTGCCTGCTGTGTTGACTTGCGTTGTGATTTGTGCCGTGTCGTTTCCAAATGCATGAGCATCAAAGAAAGATAAGATCAAATGTGTTGGTGTGGTGAGGGGTTTGGTGTTTTTTAGGTGTATTGACTTATTGGTAGATTTCTGCATGAGTTGAGTCCCACCACTTTATCGGTAGCCTCACGTTTTGATTTTTGTTTGACGATGTTGAGTGGCAATCATGACGTAAAGGATTGGTATAAAGCATTTGGCTTCCCTCCAGATACTTTGCGTGGTGCTATGGCTGCAGTCAGGAAGCGTCAGAGCCTTATTAGCAGCACTGCTACTGCTGCTAGCGCCACTTCAACTGTCCCTAGATCCACATCCCAACCAGGTAACTGCAGGTCAATTGTCTTGTCGGTTTTGATAAGTTGAGAAGAACGTTGTGTTTGGCTTTGGTTAATAATTTGGTTTTGAGCAGTCTTTTTTAGATCAGTGTGTCCTTCTGATGTGTTTGTTTAACTTATTTCTACAGCATGTTAGCCTCGTACTGATCTTAAAGAAATAGATCTCGAAAAATCTTGCTCGAATGCAACCTCTAGGTCTATCTTAACCATGTAATCATCAAATGACTCCAAACAGGTTGTGCCAATAGTCTGTCAGTAACATCCAGAGTTACCTATATTACTGTTACAAACCTAACCCTAACCCTAGGGTTACGTCCAGGCAGCTAATGCATGTCTGAACGGTTGAAGAGAGGTTGTGGTCACCATGTTCAGAACAATGCGTTGACTTTTGTCTTCTTTGACAAATTCAAACGCGATGAACCAAAAGTGATTGGTGATTATTTACTAACAAACTGTTTTCTGGCGTTGTGCAATAAGCTTTGACTGAAAGTGTAGAAGACTTTACCCACTCAGTGAACCAGAGAAGGCAAACAGCCTCCACCCAACAGCTTGGCCACTTTATATAACTCCTAAACTTTAAAATCCAACATAAATTCTAAATGTAACCATTGCTTTCACTAATATAGTTGCCTTGAATTTGTTGTCATAATTAGCTTTTCTGGTAAATGCCTCTAAACTTCTGCTTCTGAAGATTTACAAAATATGTGCAGTACTTCGCCAATTCTTGCACAGCTTTATATATTATCTCCTGTTGCCAGTACATTTTAACCCAACAAGTGTATCATGGATCTTTCATTTTGACTTCCTGGAAAATTGGGATTCATCATATGTCGGTCATGTCTTTTGAATCAGTATTGCAGTCATTTTGTGTGCAAGAAGCTTGGTTAGAGGTTTAATTATTGCGATAAGATGCATCGAGCTTTCATGATGATGCAAGACCACCTAAATGCACATCAACATTGCTATAATGTCAATGGAGCTACGTCAACTTCCAAATGGAATAGTGATATCCCTCTTGTTTCTGAGTCAATTTTGTGGCTAATAATTTGCATTGATTCTCCGCAGGTTGGGCCCAGCGGCGTCACCCTTCCATGGACACAGACGACTTTGAGACGATCCCCTCCAGTGCTGAGGAATCCTCCAACTCTTCAGAAGAAGAAGGCAACAATAAAAATGTAGGTTACTCTCAAAATTGTAAAAACCTGTCAAACATTGGTCCGAAAGAAAAATGTAGCTCCACCCTACCTATTCCAGTTATTCTAGGTCTCGTCAGCTTTCGCCTAAAAAATGTACATTCTACGATCAACGCCCAATGACAGTAACCCACTTATCCCGAGTTTCCTCTCTACTCATATTCCACTTTCTCCCATTTTCTACAAAATCCCCTCATGATCCCCCTGACAGAGGATCCCACCTTTGCTTAATGTTTTCCCATGGATACGTGACTCGTTATGGGCAGGCACTGATGACTTGACATTTAAGAAACGAGGGAGGGGAGACGAGGAATGGACGGTTTATAGCTGCACAGGTCTGCTGGGTATCACATCCATTATAATATGTAGAATGCACAGTAGAAAGACACAAACTGGGAATGGCCCACACTTTGGCACACTTCTTCAAATATATGTACATGTTACATTAAGTATCATGCAAAATAGGGCATATGTTAATCCTGTCTATGTATTATTATTTTTCCACATCATATCTTTCAACAGCTATATTATAAACTATTCATTAATTAAGCTTTGAAAAGTATTAATACAAATTAGTCAGCGAGAACCATACAGATTGTCTACCTATACAGGAGTCACAGAGTCTGTTTTGCTTGTTTAAGTTCAAACATATAGAAGACCATTTGAAATCATAGTGGTGTGTCTTTTTCCAATAAATGATATACAGCAAAGTTAATCAGGTTTCACTTTTTTAACATTAATTAGCTTCAACTCAAAGCCTTTTTTTTGTTTGTGAGAAACTTTATTTTCCTTTTTCTTAAACAACACATACAGTTTCAGTGACAAAAAATTGCAGGTTTCCATTTTTTAAGGTCGAGATACATGTTAGTCATGGTTGACTATCGAAAATCTGTGTTCTTATTCAGTTTTCTTTTTTAAATGTAAAAAAATAAAGTAAAGAATAAGTTAGGGAAGAGTAGGCAGTTTCAAACTTTCCATGTATGTTAAAAATGCCTGCCATGTCCTATATAATTTAATAGGAGCCTTCTCAAAGCCGTTTTGACAAGCAAAAGCAATCGTCATTAAAAACATTTGACTTTAAACTTTTAACAAGTGTAACGGCCCGTCCACACGGCGGCGTGCGTTGAAGCTTCAACGCTTCTTCCCATTCACTTTGAATGGGGTGACGTCACGCTTTGCCGAACTGCATTGTGGTTCCGTCGCTTTGCGTTGCTTGCGTTGTGGGGTGGGGGGGGTGCTAGTGGAGCACGCTCAGGTACTGCGGACCGCATAAAGCTTAGCAGACTCTAGCAGACTCTTCACGCTAACGAAGGATCACTTCTAGGCAGGGTTGGGAGGGTTACTTTATAAATGTCATACTTTCTTTTTCCATAACAGATGGGTATGTTTTGGTGCACAGGAGACACTTATTTTACTGTTTTAATGGCTTATCAAGAACTCAAACACAACATCTTGGTGTCATTCTGGACAGCTCCCTCTCATCTGCACCCCACATCAAAAATATCACCCGGACTGCATTCTTTGTACTGTCTTAAAAGTAACCTTTCCTTAGAATATGTTTTGAATTGTAAGGTGTCCTTCGGTGCTTTGAAAGGCGCCCCTAAATAGAATGAATTATCATTATTATTTATTATCTGAAACGATGTAATAACTTTTAAAACTTGCATTCAGCAGCAGCAGGCCATTCACTTTGATTTGATCCCGTTATGAAATGTCATCATTTCGACAATAAATAAATGCTACATAAACGTTATCTTGCACATTTTATCCAACCATCTCCGTTTCTAACTTTCAATATATTTTAATAGAGATCTCTCTCATCTGCGTGCGGGGGCGGCGCCTCACAGACACGCTGCATCTCTCTCTCGCTCACAGACATGCTGCAGCGCTGTGCAGTGTGCACACAGTTCTGCAGGTAATGAATATTACATTTTCTGAGGAAACTTATCCACCAAAAATTCCAATAAGTATTCCAAAATGTATTCACTTCAGGTTTACAAAATTAACTGTAATCATATTACTCGTTTTTCAAATGTAACGCCAGCTGAATACAGTTAGCCTACTTGATTGTTGTATTCTGATTACGTAACGTCGTTACATGTATTCCGTTACAACCCAACCCTGCTTCTAGGCTACTGTCCCGCAGCCCCTGCCTCTCTGTTGGACTCTGTCGCAGCGTGGCTACTGCTGTTGTGCGGAGCGCATTAACCAGACTCTTCAATCACAACGAAGGATCACTTCTTCTTCAAGGCAGGGAAGGTTTCGCAGTACGCAGTCTACTGTCCCGCAGCTGCTGCCTCTCTTTTGGACTCCGGTACTGCACCTTACTCACGAGACGTTGTAAAAAAAAAAAATGGGTTGGAGGCGAACGCAGTAACCACTCCGCCAACGCCACAGTCACCCCCGTCGTGCGGGCCGGATGAGAATGTCTGGCGGGCCGGATGTGGCCCGCGGGCCGCCAGTTGGTGGTCACTGCTCTAGCCAATCAAACTGCAGTTTGCCGTGTAACGCAGCGTCCACACGGCAGCGTGCGTTGAAGCTTGCCAGCGGGCGTGTCTGAAATGTGAATGGGAAAAAGCGTTGAACCTTCAACGCACGCCGCCGTGTGGACGGGCCGTAAGGGTTCAATGAAACCAAGCATTTTCACCAAATTGAAACAGGTCCAAAATGGAAGTGACTGGGGTTGTTTTATTTGTGCAGGGAGACAGCAGTCGTTACCGGGTGCAGCTGACCTACCAGTCCCGTGATGCACAAGATCTCTCTTTGGGGACGGGGGACCTGGTCCAGTTTCTGGAGGAGGCGGAGAGCGGACACTGGTGAGTTTTAGTCACCTCTTATTGGAAATGTGGGATTTCAGTGAGCTTTTTCGTGCCAACTCATTGTTTCCCTGCTTGGTTGCAGTTCTACTCCACTTTGCATTATATATAAAAACCTTTGGCATAGTGGGCCCTATCTTTCATTTCAAACACGTTTTGCTACTTAATTCAGGTCCAGGAGCACACATTTACCAGTTTAATGCCAGTTCAACAAAAGCAGCATTTCTTATAATCTCACTTTGGATGTATTTATTTGAGTTCTCCTAAGGAATTTATATGTTTGGCTCATCATTCTTTGAAGAAGATTACTAATGTTGAAGCAAATATTCCATGGCAGGAAAAGGACCATGCAGTTATTAACTTGTGTACTTAGTTTTTTGATGTTGAAAATAGGCTTGTCAATACCTGCATGCTTGAATGTGGAATGGCAGAGTTAATTTGTGAGCAGCAGGCAGTGTTAAGGTGATATTACACCTCTCTCTCTCTCTCTCTTGCTCGCTCACGCACGCACACAAAATGGCTTGTGCCACACACACACAGAGCTTGAATGAAACAGAGACCCAGAAGTATGCTACTTGTACTGTTCTGTAGCATATTATTTTGAATCAATCCTTTTTCAAATTATGAATTTCACACATAAAAAAAAAGACATACATTTCCTGAGGGGTGCTTCAGCAACCCCTAGCGCCCCCCTGGCGCCGCCACTGCCTGTGCCCCCTTAGCCTGCCTTTATATAGATCCTGTCTCCCTTGTCTTGTTGCCAGTTCAGTCAGCGTCAAGTCCATGTCTTTCTGCTAAGAGCTAAGAACCGAGTTTGGAATTAATTTGATCCTTTGCATTGGATGGAACTACTTTGGTAACCTTTGCCTCGTAAGAGTGTTACCTCTACGGAGTGATTTTCTGTTGTGCACATGGTGCCTTTTTTTCAGTAAAGACTTTCTTTTGTACTTTGTTTGTCGAGTCATGCTTTTGGGTTCATACTGGTTTGCCTAGTCGTGACATATATATTTATTTGATTAACATTATATACATTAAATTCTCCCATTTCAGCGCTATGTCAATTGTGTTGCATACAGTGTGTGATATTCACCTTGATTGTTTGCTTTTGGGGGAAATGGAAAGGGAAAATACATATTGTAATTAGGGATGTTCCGATCAACTTTTTTTGCTCCCGATCCGATTCCGATCATTTGATTTTGACAATTTGCCGATACCGATTTTTCCCGATCCGATCTTTATGCAATGCATTAAGGGAAAAAAAAGCAAAAAAGCATTCAAGTTGTCCCTTAAGGTTATTTTTTTATTTAAATTGGATATTCTATCCAACATGGCTTCTTTCTTTCACAGCAGCATTGGATCAGTTCAGTTGTGCAGCATTGGATCAAAACAAAAATAAAGCTTTCAGTACTCGTTAGCTTACTGCTACAATTAGACACTGCGCCCTGCCCACTCTGTTGCCAGATTTGAGAGGAATAAGCAACCAGGTCTATGAAAACAAGCCCCAAAGAAGCAACACACACATGATGTTGTGTAATTTGAAACCAAAACTAAGGATGACTTTAAGACTTGAACATGGTCATTTTTGTTTTTGTAACATTGAATACAACATTTTAAAAAAAAAAGTATTTATAAAAATAATAAAAATATCCCGATCCCCGATTTTTTTTCTCCCGATTCCGATCTTTTGAAAATCACGTGATCGGCTCCGATCCCCGATCACGTGATCGGATCGGGACATCTCTAATTGTAATTATGAATATTGTTTTATAATATAGTTCAGGTTACAGTGCAGAACCACTGCACAGATGAAGGTCACTTTGCGAACATTATTAGACTCCAACTCTGCACAATTGTTTTCAGCAAATGAGCAATGCAATTTGGCATGTCGTGTTTATTGCCTTTTTGTTAATTGCCCCATAAATGACAAAATCAAACCAAATTGGTACATTTCTGTATTTTCAAAGGTTGTGGTTTTGTGCTTCATACTGTAAATAGTGCTCCTGTTGTTTATGTTCTTTAACTCAAGACAAGAAGAAGAAGTCATGATTCTTCCGTTTCCATATTCTTGAGGTCGGTTTCAGCTTCAAAAGTAGCTTAAAAGAGCTGAAAATCTAGTTTTTGCTGACCTTTTGTGTTTTCTTCTTCTTGTCCTGTCCAACAGATCCCACAATTTTCAATTTTTGGGATTTTTTATCCATGTCTTTTCTCTTAGCCTCCCAAACCTTTTTGAAGGTGGTCTTATTCCTAATTGATACATTTGCATGTTTAATAATTAAGAGTCATTTAATGAGCTGGCTCTATTCCAGGGGCCGTATTCACAAAGCATTTTATCTTACCGCTAGGAGTGCTCCTAACTCGCGCTAAAACATTTTACGTAGGAGTTTTTTCTTAAAAGTTATTCACAAAGCCGCTGAGACCTACTCATACTAAGGATAAATCACTAAGAGTGAACTAAGAGTGACGCGCCGTTGCTATGGATTACGTCGATTCTCGTGCATGAGTTTAGAAGCGGTCAGTACGGTGATTGGTTGTTCAGAGCAGGCGGTCTCGGTGAAACTCATCTGCAACATCCCACAAACGAGCCCACTAAATCACAGAAAAACAAGGAAATAGCCTAGGCTAGAAATGTATTCCTATCAAATAGTTATGGACAGTGCAGTTAGCAGAATACACGCATGATGACAAGTTTGTGCAGACCACGATAATGACGTTGTATATGCACGTTAAAGAGAGAGAGCAAACAATAAAAATACGTAAATTGCATTAAATCAAGGGGGCAATTAAAAGCACCCTGCAAACTATTATCCAATGAGCATATTTCCAGCACGTAAACACTTTCAATAACAGCCCATACCGCCGTTCAAGTCCCCCTATCATGATGAATGAAAACAATCTGCGTGTTGATGGAATGTACTTTCTTTCCATTGACGAACACGTCCTCATCCTTTGATGGCGCAATTATTTTTATGTGCGTCCCGTCAATAGCACCGACCACACCGGGCATACCTGCATTGCCATGAAGTTGGCTTTGATCCTGTGTAGTTGTTGATTGTCCAAAGGAAACCGGATAAACTGTTGGATGATATGTGGTCTAGAGAGCGCGTTGATGGTTTGGTTTATGGCACGGCTGACTGATGGTTGCGATATTCCTAAATCGTCGGCATTGCAAAGTTGCATTTTCCCTGTTGCTAAATATCGTAGTGTTGCCAAACATTCTATTTCCGGACTAATCGGGTTATTCCTGTTAGTCGGGGATGTTATTGCATGCCGCACTAATTCCACAACAAGTTTGATACCCTCACAATTTAGCCTATATCTCTTGATCAATTCACAGTCTTCCATTGTCTCCAAAAAATTTCGTCTCGCAGCCATTTTCAGATTCTTTGTGAATAGGTCTTACTGAGTTAGGAGCCCTCTCGAGGACTTTTAAGCTCTCCCAAACTTAGGTGCTACTTTTAGGCCTAAAACACTTTGTGAATTGCTCTTAGTGAATAAAATTAGGAGTCCTAAATTTAAGACTGACACGCCCATTATGTTTAGGAGTTTCTCCTAAATTCGCCATTTAGGAGCTACTTTTAGCCCTAAGATCCTTTGTGAATACGGCCCCAGGTCTTTAATGGTGTGTTTGGTCTGAAAACCAGCTCTGCAAAACCTATTATGTCGGTCATTAGGACGAAGCATATAACTGACAAACCCCTCACATGAAGCCTCATTAAAAAAAATCTGAAACATGTGTGGTACCATTTGAACATGAGACTCCAATTTCACCAAGGTTTGCTTTCAGGCTGTGATGTTAGTCAGTCACCAGACTGGGGCGAGGAACAGATTACAGGCAATGGGATTATCAAATCAGGATGCAAATAATAAGAACTGTATTCCGTTACAGTTATATAAAAATGACTGCTACATTTCACAAAAATTGGGGATTGCTATCAGGATTACAATGTTCTCAAAATCTAAAAAGAGCATATAGTGTTTGTTGTAAAGGACCAGATGTTATCTCTTCTCTGTAAACTGTACTGATCTGTAGGCTAATACTCAAAGAGTGAATCTATACGCCTACTGCCTGAATCTGTTTGATGGTTTTCCCTTTCTTTGCTTCATTTGTTACGTTTTTAATTCAGCAGGTGAACCTATATGTTCATAAAATAGTGTGTGAGCTTAACTGTGTGTATTAAACTAAGGCTATTTATGGGCAGGTTTTCCTATAAACAAAATCCTTTCTGATCCTAAATATCTTGCCTTGGATATAGAGGTAATCCAAAAGTAATCAGGTTACATTTATTTTATATTTTGATAATCAGATTAGGTAACTGATTATTTTTTACAAGTAACTAGTAATTGTAACGGAATACATTTTTAATATTAACCCTCCCAACCCTGCAATCACATGCCTCTACTACAAACACCAACACAATCAGCACTTACACTATGAACATGTACTTGTCTGACTTTTGATCCATCACTTCATTCCTATTTGGAGTATTCAACAAAGAAAGATTGCTTTGGTTCAACATGTACATACATAAAAAGCAGAGTCAAGTCTAATAAATAAACTATGGTTCCTGTACATTTCAGAGCTACTGTATCCACTTTCCCTCTGCTGCATTGTGTCTCATGTTCTAGGTTAGTGAAGAACCTTTTAACAGAGGAGACAGGACTGGTTCCTTCCAGTATACTGCAAACAGCATCTGAAGGTCACTCATTAAGTAACAACGCTACATCTGACTAACCACTGGCAGCAATGCTGTAACTCACTCAGTCACACACCACTCCTCCCTCCGCTCCACTACTCCAACTTCAGCTGCTCCTCTCTCGCTCACATGGCAGTTGGGCCAGGGGATTGGGTGGGAAGCTGCTCTAGGAAAGGGGGGGGGCTGTTGGACATGCTTCAGGTTGGATGGAGTGGATGGGGATGGAAGAGCTTTGGCTTGTTCAGTTGAATAATCAGAGCATGATATCACTGGTTGGAGCACATTCGCACATCTCTTTCCATTATAGATTATGGGAGTGGACGTACAGTAGGAAGAAAAAAACATATTTTGATGCCAAGATTTATTATCTCACTTTGACTTGTCTTGGTTTCCTTAATGAAAAATGAAAAAATTGCATACAAACATATATTTTTTAATGAAAAGCTACAACCCTGGAACCAAAATCAAAAGATCCTATAGTCAAATAATTATAATAATCATAATAATCATTATTTTGAAAAAATATTTAATATATTAAATTATAAAGGGAACTATTTTGTTTCAATGTTAAGGAACGGTAAAAATGTCCCTAAATTTGAAGTTGGGAAAGGTATTTCTGAAACCAGTAAAAAGATTCATTTACAGGCCCATTTTATATTAATCTGAACCGTACATAAAATTGAGACATGTATTTTGCAATACCGTATTGATGACTTTGTTGGTTGCACAAAATATTTTTTTTTCTTATAGGACAGCCCCTCCTGCTCTTTCTCTCTGTTCCCTCGCTTTAATGTCCCCTCTACCCTCACTCCCCCTCCTCACATCTCCTACATGTCACTTATGTCTGCCTTCCCCATAATTCTTGCCTTTTGATATGTTGCAGATTTTGAATGCCTTACTATTATGTCTCTGTGTTATTTTTATACTGGCAGGGCAGTCCTGGCTGTGCATCCCCCTCCCGAAGCATTATGTTTGAATGCCATTGTTTGTCAAATACTTTTTTTGTGAATGATTATATAAGAAAGATTGTCAATTATATTTAAAGGTTAAACTAACTTGAATATATATATTTTTTCAGATATCTTCAGTGATCTGTGTACAGCAGTACTCTCTGACTCAGATGAAAATGAAGCCAGTACGTGGGGAGATGTGTCTCAAGACAGCTGATGAACCTGGCTGACTATATTGGACTACAAACATTTTTGTTGGATCACAAACATGGTTTTTCAACCACAGTTTCCTAGTTTTCTACTTGTAGTTATTCATGATGGACTACAAATATGGCCTGCTATCCTTTGTTCAACTGTTTTCATGTCTGACATTTTGAAGCTTCTCTGTGAAGCCTCTGGAAACAGCTGGAACCTTAACATGCCAGAATGCCACAGCGGGAGAGCCATATAAGACTTTTAATTCTAAGAACTACAAGCTGTCATCTGTGGGGATTGAAAACCTGAATCGTTGTGGTTATTGGGCTTTACTGGATGAACTCAGAAATTGTACTGTAGACAATGCAACTCCAGAATGGTTGGGCCGAATACCTAAAACACTCAGTTCCCATTTCTGACTTTGAACACCTTAGGGAACGTGATAAAGTCTGTGTGCTGGTTGTGAGCAGACCTTGGCAAGGTGCCTTGTTTTGCTGCTACACTTCACTGAAGTAAAATTCTTTCAGACCAGGTTCTGCCTCTGCTGTCGCTCAACTCTTCAGGTTTAAAGTATGACACCTTGCAGTAGCTGCATGCTCCAGAACAAATTTGAAGTTGTCTCACTTGCCTTTACTCACTCTTGTAGAACCCTAAATAATGTCATTATGTTACATCAGATATGTTATCTCAAAGTGTCCGCTCTTGCACCCTGTAGACTTGCAAAATAAATATCTCCCCTTCATACTTGAAGTTACCCCAGATAACCCTGTCATTATACAAGAAAAATTATTTACATTGGTTTTATTCAATCTGAAATAATTTAGGTCATGTCCTCACATGTGTCATACAGATCAAATATGATGTTTTGGTCGGAAACCTTTTATATGTAAATCATTGTTTATTTTGATCCATGATTCCATATTTGGCACAGAAGGTTTCATGGTTGGAAATTTTAACATTTTGTACAATTTTTCCAAGGTCCAAGATGTGGTTCTCCTAATTGACTACTTATTATGTTTGCTATAATGCATTTACATGTTCATCTTTAGCAAAAATAACAACATTTTAAACAGTAAGTGATATAGGAATATCACACTATCTGTCACTCACTTAGGACATTTGATTGATTACATAATTTATCTCAACAACATTGGCATCGGCTCATAGCTAGCAATGTTCATACACATATATTATCAGCGACCAGATTGATTGTATTTTCACTATAGATACTATGAAGAATCTGAATACCGGTTATGTAGCTGAATTCAGTAGAGAGGTGCAGCGATGACATATTTTGGGGTTTCCTCGACAATATTAGCAACAGGATTTGTCCATTCGATTTTAGAAGGGTTCAGAAAATAAGCTCTATGGCAAACACATATTTAAGATTATTTTTGAAGCCTTAATACAATCTGCAGAAGTAAAAGCTAACCTTAGGTTATAAAGTAACTACATCATGGTCGAACGGCTTAGTATCAAGACCACTAAGCTAACGGCAGATTTGTGTTTAGCATGACGTTTTTTTAGCCAATTGTTAGCAACCTCTGTTTTTATGAAACAGAGAAGCTATAGATATTCACAACTTGGAAATGTACTGACCAACTTTATGTTGAAGAACAACACTTTGACATTTTAAAGTTTCTGTCCCACAGGCCGCCTTTCAGGAATCTAACCCAAAACCCAGGAAGAAACCGGAAGTGCTAAAATGCTAACTAATTTCTGCGTTTTAGTAGGCCTACTTACCACTGCACTACTCTATTGCCCAGCTTTGCATCAGCATTATCAGATTCATCAGTCTTGTGAAGTCCAAGTTGAAACAAGTGTTTTTGTTACCGAGATATTAGCATTTGTTAGCTATTTGTAAGCTTCAGGTAAGCTAAGCTGCAAAGTCATGTCAGGGAACTGGCAATTTGCTGCAAGTGATTTTTCAGGGAGATGCTTTTTATCAGGCTGCACCCGGGCTGTTTCCTACCCACAGCTATAGGATTCACTTTTCCAGAGAGTATAATGGCTCTGTACACTGAAGTTTCTTTCATGGAGAGGGAATGGAGAACATTACAGTAAATGTAAATAACTCATTGCCAGTTTAACATTGCGTCATTTTCGGCTGACGATCAATTGTTCTGTATGTCCGCTGTAATGTTGTACACCATTTTCCCTAAGAGGCTTTCCGCATTGTTTTGCATATCTACTGACAGATTGAATTCTACGGACTATTTACTGAGAAATCCCAGACAGCATCACTGTACTCCGGATAGACGGCATGTCCCAGATAGCTTTCTACACATATTCATTTACTTATGTAAAGGAAGGAGAAATCGAGATGATTTTATAGTCTGCATATTCACCTGAGGACTGAATACATAACTGGAATCAGTCTTTAAAAGCAACGCCCCAACGCTGATAAGCAATTAAAAATTATGCATAGATGGATAGGTATATTGGTGGATATATGGAAGTATAAAGTAGGTGGGTGGATGGATGGATGGAAGTATAAAGTAGGTGTATGGATGGATGGATGACATAGAACTAATAGTATGTAGGTGGATGGAAGGAAGGATAAATTCAGGGATTAATGTATGGATGATCCATATATTTTTCGACACCATAACTTGCTTACCATAACAGATGGGAAACCTCTATTAAAAGTCCTATACATTTAATACAAATGTGATTAAGACATTCACTCCTCTTCAACATGCTGTACATTTTGTTTATCCTCTGCTCAATGAAACATTGTATCTTTGTAAAGAAATATTTCTATTGTACTGCATCCTGCTGTAATTTAACATGTAACCATATTATGGAATGTATCAAGTCTGTATATTGCACAATCTGTCATTTAATGTACATATTGATTTATTGTGATAATATGCATTTTCATTATGAACTTTGTTGCCCTCTATTTCAATTTTAAACCTGGTCCATTATTCAAAAATTTAAAAATACAAAATATCACTGACATTTTATAATCCTCATGTGTGGTGTTGTTTTATAGGTATTATAGCCAATTATGCAATAACTGAGGCTTTAACCGTTCCATGTACATTTTGTTTTTGAGAGTTTTTGCACAAATCCAAACCAGTAAAGATGGGCCTGATTTGTCCTTTTAGCCAGGAGAAGACCACCTCATCAGAAGGAGAACGTGCGGAAGCTCCAGAAAACAAACCTTCATTTTTCTTTTCTGACTGCTTTGTGTAATCTTGTCAACATTTGTTATCAGTTTTCACTGGAGGAACAGTGCAGTGCCATAACGTTATCCAACACATTTCCCACCAAATTTGACCTGGTGTTGTGAATTCAGAAATAATTTCAGAAGCAGTTGCCAGTTTTTGTTATTGATGATTTTGTTCATTCATGGGCTTACAATTCTGAGTAGTGGTTACCTATAAAAACCCAAAAGGTATTAGTTTATATATTTTTGGACAGTTAGTAACAGTTGGTCATGAATTACAGTCATGCAAAAATAATTACCAAAACTTTCTGTTGTAAATATCTATCACAGTTTACAGATTCCTGCTCGTCACCAATCCCTTCTGAATCGATCATTTACTTATTCATTCATTACTTCTGCCTGGTTTCCAATGTTACCATCTCACTTCTCATTACAGACATAGTCATTGACCCGCCAAGACAAAGCCCTTCTCTCATCTTAAAACTACATCCCAACTCAATCTGGTAGGAGCTTTCTATCATCTCAGAGGTCACAAGGGTGCCAAGATCGGTAAACTGCTAGGAAAGGCAATGCTCCACATTGAATTTGTGGGTGTATGTAAAATGCACCTTTGCTCTATGGGTGTGAGTGTTCTGGCTCACACTGGAGTTAAAAATGATGGAGAGGGAATGCGGGTTGTGAAAACAAACAAAGTTTATTGAAAAAATATCCGGGGTGGCTACTGCAAGACAGACCAGAACCAGGTTACCATCATGCTTTTATTTAGTGACTCATGACCTGATCCTGATCAGCTGTCTGGCCTCCGGCTGAGCCACTCCCATCACTCCACCAGAATAAATTCCCTGAGGGAAGACTACGCAAATGAAGCCGCTGACGTCACTTCTTCTTCTTCTGCTTTGGGTTTACTGGCAGGCCGCAAACAAATTCACGGCGTCCCCGGAGTTGGGGACTGGCTTCAGTAGAAACTGAAGCCTTCCTAGTAAATCGCCAGAACGCCGACACCTCCTCATCACTCCACCGCTCTAATGTTTTTTTTTGTGTTGCCATAAATTATTCTCTCTCCGTTGGTGGGCGGGGCTAATGCTAATAATGCTTGTGGAAGCTATTCACATTTATTTTGTGTATTTATTTGTTTTGTAGAGCTAGCTAATTTGCAGCCATGTAATTTATGTTAAATTGTGTTCCAGCTGGGATGCTTTTATTTTGAAGGTGATGGGTCAATTTGGGCACGCAGCTGGGTGTATTTAGGACAATCGGGGCACAGCAGCAGCGAGTGAGCACCGGGAAGGTGTATGTTTTTTTTAACCAGCATCAGAGCAGTATCAAGGCTGAGTCTAGCAAATATTCAACAGCTTTTGGTGTATTGTTCTTGCCGAGGTGAAGACAATAAACACCACAAAACGTTGATGCCTTGACTGGACAATGGACTCATTTACTCACTCATGATCTGCGTAAGATCCGCCGTACCTGGTGCCTCAGTGGCCTTTTGAAGTTTTATTGTTGTTGACAAATAGCCACTACATAAAGTAAAAAACCTCCCTTATTGAAGCGGACACTTTTATTGTTTTTTTTGTGGATCTTTTGCAGTGCATGGACGTTTTGGTCTGGAATCACCACCACGCTCAAACGGAGATGATCATGCTGATCAAAGGACAAAGGAACATGGACGCCGGCGCATCAGCGTCTGATCTGGAGATCTGAGACAATGCTCATTGACTTTGTGAAACTTTGAATTGCCTGTTAAAGACACGATCGGAGAACAGAGGACCGCCCACGGCTTAAATGGACGCCGCACAAACCCACTCCACAACAACAGAACATTGGTATGTGAAGGATAATCTGTCAGCTTTATTGGAAAAAAGCAAATTTATAGTGACTGAATTACTGTTTCGCTACATGTTGATGAATGTTGGGAGTTGTTGGACTTGAAAAGACATTTATTCATAAATCTCCGACGTGAAGTGTCAATATAATTGCCTGTGTGAACTCAATCAGACAATATGGAGCAGCTGGTTGAGACAAACGAGACCATGCCTGTGGTTGATTCAAATGTTTCAAGTGTGGAGAATGTTGCTCCGCCCGAGCCCTCTGTAAAACGGGGCCTTAAGTTTACCCCAAAAGGTTGACGTTTTACATAGAAACGTGCCAAGAAAAGAGATCGGCAAAAATCAAGCAGGCCAACAAATACATTGAACCAATAGGCCTACGTGTCTGGATGAAATCTACTGACAATGTGAAGTCTGTGCAATCTCATTTGCGCAACTTCATCAAGTGTTATGAGCACGCTAAGGACATACATGAGTCTTTTATAGATATGGATTTGCCCGAGGAGGAGGTCAACAGGCAAAATACATATTTCAATGCAACAATTATGACATTTTGTAATTTCACTGAGTCTGTAAAGGATTGGTTGTCTGCTGCTGGGCACCCTCATGTGGAATCAAATGAAAATGTTGACAATGAGGTGGAAAATAATGACAATGATGTTAGCAATGTTGATGTTGAGACTCAAACTAAACAAAGTGCTGTTATTGATATCAATCCGGAGGACAGTGCCTCTAACATTTCAGGTCCAAAGGAAAGGCAACACAAAGCACACTCTAATGTATCTAAAACATCATCCACCGCATCTGCCAGGCTAAAAGCAGAGGCTGATAAAGCAGCAATTGTGGAGCGCATGAAGGCTTTAAAAAGGAAACATCAGTTGGAAGCAAAAGAGGAGGAACTAAGAAAAGAAAAGGAGGAACTAAGAAAAGAAAAGGAACAGTTTGCTCTGGAGACCGAGCTAGCTGCAACTAATGCCAAAATTAATGTTCTGGAAACTACTTCAAAATGCAGCTCCAAAAGGGATGGAATGAACTCGTATCTGGAAAGGAACAAGGCTCAGAGTACAAGGCAACTCAATCCTCAGGCTAATCAATTTGTCCCACAGAGAAATGACAAAAATAACATGCAAAATGAATTTCACCCTAATGCCCAGGCTGTCACTGTAAGACCAAAGGAAACCTCACAGACCATCAGGTTTAAAGACACATCACAAACTGTCAGGCCTAAACAAATGGCAGTGTTACAGACGGACCTCAGACCACTATACCCTCAGGCACCAACGCAGGTGGTTCATGATGCTCAACAGACAGAGCGAGCATCCTCTTTGAATATGACATGCAATAATGACACCCAAAAGGACATTGTGAATATCATGCAACATCAAACTGACATCACTACAATGTTAGTACAGCAACAGTTAGCATCCTCCCTACCAGTGAGAAATATACCCACATTTGATGGTGATCCTCTTCAGTATCATTCTTTCATCAGATCCTTTGAAAATTGTGTTGAGGTTAAAACTGATAATGCAAGTGATTGTTTACATTTCTTGGAGCAGTTCACCAGGGGGCAACCGAGAGACCTGGTGAAAAGTTGTCAGCACCTACCCTCTGTTCAAGGATACCAAAGAGCCAAATCCCTGCTTGCTGAACATTTTGAAAATGAATACACAATTGCTTCTGCTTATATGGACAAAATTGATAGCTGGCCTCTGGTTAAAGCAGAAGATGTCAAATCACTGAAATCCTTTTCTCTGTTCTTACGGGAATGCTCAAATTTAACACAGCGAATCATGCACATGAATGAGTTGGACATGCCATCAAACCTCAGAAACATCATGATGAAGCTTCCTTATAAGGTGAGGGAGAAGTGGAGGAGCCATGCATGTGATTTGCAGGAGAAACGTGGTTGCAGATCACTATTCATTGACCTTGTGAACTTTGTTGAAAAACAAGTTAGAATTGCCTCTGACCCACTGTTTGGAAATATTCAGGACTCAAAATGTACCAGCTGCAACAAACCCCCCACTGTCAGTGAACCAAGGCATAGGAAACGGGGCACCTTTGCCACCGGTGTCACTGCAATGGAAGAAAGAAACAAAGGCTACATGGATAATAAGATCAAGTCCTTTTCTGCCCAAAGTCACAACAAATGCTGTTTATTCTGCCAGCAAACCAGCCACTCACTTGAAAAATGCTCACAGTTTAAGTTAAAGACACAAAAGGACAAGATACATTTCATAAAGGAGCATGGAGTTTGTTTTGGTTGCTTGAAATGGGGAAACATAAGCAAAGACTGCAGGAGTCGATTGGATTGCAGTGTGTGTCAGCAAAAGCATCCTTCAGTCCTTCACATTGAGCAGAAGGGTATAAGTACACCTTTTAATGAAGCACACGAACCTGTGAGCCCTCTGAGTGTAACATCTGGTCAGTCTCAAACATGTGGCCATATAGGAGCCAGAGATGAGTGCAATGCTTTGTTTTCGATTGTTGCAGTTCAAGTGTAAAGCCAAATGAGTGATAGAGTTGTACAGACCTATGCATTTTTGGATCCGGGGAGTTCCGGTACCTTTGGCACTTGTAGCCTTGCAAAGAGATTGGGGCTAAGTGGCAAGCCAGCCAGTATTCTATTGCAAACAATGGGGCAAAAGAAAATTGTGAGTACCAATGTATTGTCTCACTTGGATGTGTCTGGCATGGATACGGATGATTTTATTGAATTGCCCAATGTCTTAACCCAAAGAGTTATGCCAGTGTCACGTGTGAACATTCCACGACAGGATGATGTGGAAAAATGGCCTTACTTGAGTAACATAAAGCTGCAGGACTTGAATGCAGATGTGGATTTGCTCATCGGAACTGATGCAGCAAAAGTGATGGAACCATGGGAGCTGATCAACAGCCAAGATGAAGGCCCGTACGCAATCAGAACAAGAGTCGGCTGGGTCATTAATGGACCACTTAGGAGTGGAAGTAACGGCAGAGTTAAGACTGGCTGCTCTGTTGTCACAACAAACCGCATATCTGTGGAACATCTTGAAGAGATGCTCATTAAGCAATACAACCATGATTTTAATGAAAACCTCAGAGGGGCAATTGGAAATGTCGAGAGGACATTCAATTCATGAATATAATGAGAAGTACTATAGAACTGAAAAACGGTGTCAAGATGGCGACGCCCCATGAGGAGGACGCTGGTTGCTCTTCACAGGGCAACATGTAGCAGTTTAATGAATGCCAAGGCGTCTCTGGACCTTCGGCACCCGCTCCCTATGTACCTGCCGGTCCGGACTAAGAAGCGGTACTTCATCCCTCCGGCGGTGGGGATGAAAGGGATGAAAGATGTTAACATCGAGGACAGGGCCCGAAAAGCCGGCGTTGCCCCCAGACAGCAGTACTTTTAGAGGCCCATCAACATCGCCTCCACTTCGGGAGTCTTCGACCCCTACATCCCTCCGGAGGGCGACGCTCGACTCTCCTCTCTCTCCAGAGAAGGCCTGAAGCAACGAACTGAACAGATTAAACAGAGCGCCGACTCTCAGCTAGCGATTCGTAAAATCAAAGAGCATGACCCTCAGTTCTCAACAAAGACTTTTGCAGAGCAGGCTCAGGAAATCTTCATTGAGGCCCACACCGCCCTGACACAGTTCAACAAGGAGAAGCTTCACTCCTTATTGACAGAAAGGTGTTATCCTGAGATGACGAGGGGGAACCGTTACAAGACGATCAGCTGGAGGTTTCTGGAGTCTGGAGCCGCCCAAGGTGGTCCACGCTCGCTGTCCCGACATGATCTCCAAGGGCAACCTGTACGGCCAGGTGACCGTCCACATGCACAGCAAACAGACTCTGGCCATCTACGACCGCTTCGGGCGTCTGATGATGGGCCACGAGGAGCAGCCGAAGGACGTGTTGGAGTACCAAGTCTGACTCCAAAGGATTGGTCCGCTCTGTGAGCATCCAAACCAAAACCAGCGTCTTGGAGAGACCCGTGACGAAGATCTGCCTGCTGATGGAAGCCAAGAATAAGATCATGGACAATTCTATCTATTTTCTCTTCCTCTTCCTATCGTGTCTTCTAACCATCTATTTATCTTTCAGTGGCTACAGAAAAGGCGACACAGAAGACAGTATGGCTCATGGATAGAGAGAATAGCTCCCTTATATGTTTACATAAGGGTAATTGTGATTCTCACAATTAGGGGCTGGAATGTGGAAGCTATTCACATTTATTTTGTGTATGTATTTGTTTTGTAGAGCTAGTTAATTTGCAGCCATGTAATTTGTTAAGTTGTGTTCCAGCTGGGATGCTTTTATTTTGAAGGTGATGGGTCAATTTGGGCACGCAGCTGGGTGTATTTAGGACAATCGGGGCACAGCAGCAGCGAGTGAGCACCGGGAAGGTGTATGTTTTTTTTACCAGCAACAGAGCAGTATCAAGGCTGAGTCTAGCAAATATTCAACAGCTTTTGGTGTATTGTTCTTGCTGAGGTGAAGACAATAAACACCACAAAACGTTGATGCCTTGACTGGACAATGGACTCATTTACTCACTCATGATCTGCGTAAGATCCGCCGTACCTGGTGCCTCAGTGGCCTTTTGAAGTTTTATTGTTGTTGACAAATAGCCACTACAATGCTAATGCCAGCAAATACAATGGCGGCTTCAAAAAACGTTTCCGAGTTTTACGGGGCGTGGTTTGCAATTCGCCCAGCCAATCAGAAATTGGAACTTTTTTCTCCCCAGGAAAGTACCACCTCTCTAGCAGGCACTAAAAAGGGGGTAAAAGTTCTCATGAACTAAGTTCTCTTTTTGGTGTGAACGCAAAATCCCTGGAACTATCGGAACTAAACGGGAAAAGTACTCTGGTGTGAAAGCGCCTATTAGGGTTGATAGACTTGATCTGCATGGCCCATTCAGGACCACATGCATACTTGCAGTAGCACACTTACCGTAACAGAATGACAGCACCCCCTTTGGGAGAACTGCAGTCTGTAGAGCAGCAGTACCGACCATTTTGTGTCTATCTATCAAGTGAAAGTAAGAGGCTCGTCAGTCATCCCAAGGGTGAGCCAGGCCGCCCGCTTCAAAATGTCAATTCAATCAATCAATCAATCAATGTTTATTTATATAGCCCAATATCACAAATGTTGCATTTGTCTCAGTGGACTTCACAGTTTGTACAGAATATCAGTATGACAATACGACACCCTCTGTCCTTAGACCCTCACATTGTACAAGGAAAAACTTCCAGAGAAAACCCACAGTTTAAAGGGAAAAATGGGAAAAACCTCAGGGAGAGCAACAGAGGAGGAATCCCTCTCCCAGGACGGACAGACGTGCAATAGATGCAGTGTGTAAATTGAAAAGATAATACATTTGCAACATAGGTAGTCCAAATGTTTGGAAATGCATGTGTGTATAATAGGAAGATGAATCCACGAGGATATCCATCCAGGACTTATGATCCAGGATCACAGCCACGACTCAAGATCCAGGACTCGCGATCCATTACACAGGACCGCAGGATCATCCATGACTCCGGATCCCGGCGTATATAGACACCAAAAAGAAAGACATTTGGGGAAGCTGGGTTAATCGGAACATGAGAGTACACAGGTATAGACAGAGAGAAGGAAGAAGTAAGATGTCCCCCGACAAACTAAGCCTATATCAGCAAAACTAGGGGCTGAATCTAATCAACCCTAACTATAACCTTTATCAAAAAGGAAGGTCTTAAGCGCACTCTTAAAAACGGATAGGGTGTCTGCCGTCCGAACACAAACTGGAAGCTGATTCCACAAAAGTGGAGCTTGATAAGAAAAGGCTCTGGCTCCCATTGTACTTTTAGAGACTCTAGGAACAACCAACAACCCTGCATTCTTGGAACGCAATGCCCTAGTAGGACAATAGGGTATAATGAGTTCTTTAAGGTAAGATGGCATTAGGGGCTTTGTAGGCGAGAAGAAGAATTTTAAATTCTATCCTGTGTTCTATAGGGAGCCAGTTTAAGGCAGCCAGAACAGGAGTAATGTGTTCCCTTTTCCTAACTCTGGTTAGTACACGAGCTGCAGCATTTTGAATCAGCTGAAGCGACTTGACTGACTTCTTGGTACACCCTGATAATAAGGAGTTACAATAATCCAGCCTTGAAGTAACAAATGCATGGACTAGTTTCTCTGCATCGTTTTGAGGCAAGATATGCCTGATTTTTGCAATGTTACGTAGATGGAAGTAGGCGGTCCTTGAAATTGATTTTATGTGGGTGTTAAAGACCCTGTGAAGTGTGCACCTGTGCATGATCTGTTATGCTAATACGTATAGTAATGACCAAAATTGTCCATTGGAACCCATATCAAAAGATGTTGGAATAGCAACAAATTTGACGAGTTTTGAATTTTCCGGGGAAATCTGCAGTCGACCTTCGCCTTCGTGGGCGTGGCTTGCGATCTACTGCGTGACGTCACGAGATGGACGCCGCCGCACTGTTTACATTCACCACCGTTCATTTTTTCTCTTTTTCAAAGTCGAATTTCTCAACGTTTTTGAGCTAGTATTTTCCTGGAAAGTGTGTCGGAGTCGACTGGAAGTGAATGCCAATCGAGAAAACCTGACAATGGAGGCGACAGGGAAGAAAGAGGGATGAAAAACACAGGGGAAACGATGCATTGCCGCTGGCTGTAGTAATGTCAAGTCTGCCGAAGTGGCGATGTTTCTGTTCCCAAAAGATGAAGGTGAGCCTGGCTGGTGTCATTGTTTCGTAGATTCTTTGATTGATCATGATAAATAAAGGCCACTGTTCGATTCGAGAGAGAAAGAGAGACTGAGAGAGTTACAGGGTTGTTGTTAGCATCTGGTGCTAGCTCGGAGCTAACGGAGATTAGCTGTTTCAACAATAAGGAGAGGGAGAGTGCTCTCCTGTGGGACTGAGAGAGATAACGTCAGCTCAGGGAGGTAAACTGTAGCCTAAGTTATCTCAGTGGGTTTGGTCATCTATGTAAACAAATATTTCCATCTATGTAATATTAGTTGTATAAAATAGGTTAAGAAATCCTTCCAATGTTTTTTGATTATTGAAATATATGTTTCATATGAGTGTTGAGAGCTGTATCCATAAATCTCTTAATGTTGCCCTCAAAGTGCACCAGATTGATCACTTTCCTCATCTATCCTGTCCGAAAAGCTGTCCAAATCAATCATTTCTCTCACACTAGTATCACTTTCCAGAGTCTCCGCCATGTTTACAATTGCAACTGGGTACATCTTGTGACGTCACAGCCACTATCGTCTGCAACTTCCGTTAGGCTCAGACGGCAAAATTAATAATTCATTAATTCATTAATTATGAATTATTAAAAATTATTTTAGCCATGAACAGGCACAATGATATGTAAGGAATGAAACTGCCATTTCATTTTGGTGCAAGAACATGCACTTCACTGGGCCTTTAAAGGATAAATCCTTATCAAATATAACACCAAGATTCCTTACAGTCTCACTGGAGGCCAAATTAATGCCATCCATAGTTAATATATGTTTAGATAATTTGTTTCGTATATTCTTCGGGCCAAGTACAATAACTTCAGTTTTGGTCGTGTTTGACATCAAAAAATGTAAGGTCATCCATGTTTTTAAGTCCTTGAGGCAGTCTTGAATTTTATTTAGATGATTAATTTCATCAGGCTTGATTGATAAATATAGTTGAGTATCATCCGCATAACAATGAAAGTTTACAGAATGATTCCTTATAATATTGCCTAACGGAAGCATATATAGTGTGAACAAAATAGGTCCAAGCACTGAGCCCTGTGGCACTCCATGGCTAACTTTGGTTTGCATGGAAGATTCATCGTTGACAAGTACAAACTGAGAGCGTTCAGATAGATAGGACCTAAACCAGCCTAAAGCAGTTCCCTGTATGCCAACTAAGTGCTCTAGTCTTTGCAATAGGATATCATGGTCGATAGTATCAAATGCAGCACTAAGATCGAGCAAGACAAGAATAGAGACAAGTCCCTTGTCAGAGGCTATTAGAATGTCATTTGTGACTTTAACCAGAGCTTTCTCGGTGCTAAGTTGTGTTCTAAAGCCAGACTGAAAATCTTCAAATAAATCATAGTTTTTTAAGTAATCACACAGCTGTTTTGCGACTGCTTTCTCAAGAATTTTTGAGAGGAACGGAAGATTAGAAATAGGTCTATAGTTGGCTAAAACCTCTGGATCAAGGTTGTGCTTTTTAAGAAGCGGTTTTATCACTGCTACTTTGAATGATTGTGGAACATAGCCTGATAATAAAGACATATTCATAATATTTAATAAAGAAGTGCTAATTAATGGAAAAACTTCTTTTAACAGCTTAGTTGGAATCGGGTCTAAGATACACGTTGATGGTTTAGAAGAGAGAATCATTGAATTTAATTGTTCAAGGTTTATGGCTGAAAAGCATTCTAGTTTACTATCTAGTGTAATATTAGAACTTACGTTTCCGGGAGCTGTTGATAACACTATACTGGTCAAAGGCAAGAGGTCATTGATTTTGTTTCTAAGAGTAACAATTTTATCGTTAAAAAAGCACATAAAATCATTACTACTGAGTGCTATGGGAATAGAAGGCTCAGTCGAGCTGTGGCTCTCTGTCAGCCTGGCTACAGTGCTGAAAAGAAATCTTGCATTATTCGTATTCTCATCTATTAATGAAGAGTAGTATGCTGCTCTCGCTTTACGCAGTGCTTTCTTATATTCATTGAGAGTAATATGCCAAATTAAACGAGATTCTTCAAGTTTAGTGGAACGCCATATCCTTTCAAGTTGTCTCGACTTTTGCTTTATTTTGCGGGTTTCGGCGTTATGCCATGGAGCTAATCTATGTTGTTTTATTTTTCTTCTTTTTCAAAGGAGCAACAGAGTATAATTTTATTCACAGCGCATCTGTAGCACTATCAACAACATGATCAATTTGGGGTGGTGTACATTTTGTATAAGTTTCCTCCCCTACATGCAGACATGCTATTGAGTTAAGTATTGGTGGAATCTCTTCCTTAAATTTGGCTATAGCACTAACAGATAGGTTTCTGCTGCAGGAGCTTTTGGCTAATGCTTTGTAGTCTAGTAACAGTACTTCAAAAGTTACTAAGAAATGGTCGGATAAAGCAGGATTATGCGGTTCGACTAATAGTTGCTCAATTTCAATACCATAAGTCAGAACAAGGTCAAGAGTGTGATTATAGCAGTGGGTTGGTTTATTTACACTCTGACAGAAACCAACAGAATCTAATATAGAGTTAAATGCAACAGTAAGGCTATTTTTATCATCGTCAACATGAATATTAAAGTCACCTACGATAATTACTTTATCTGTTTTAAGTACCAAAGTTGATAAAAACTCAGAGAATTCTGATAAGAATTCTGAATAAGGACATGGTGCATGGTACACTGTAACAAATAAGATTGGCTGCAAAGTTTTCCAGGTCGGATGCGTAAGACTAAAAATGAGGCTTTCAAAGGAGGTATAATTTAATTTTTGTTTAGTATTGATAAGTAAACTTGAGTCAAAGATTACTGCAACTCCACCTCCTCGGCCCGTGCCTCGGGCAATATGAGTATTGATATGGCTGGGTGGAGTGGCCTCATTTATGCTGACATATTCTTCATGTCTCAACCAAGTTTCAGTGAGACAGCATATATCAATATTATAATCTGATATTAAATCATTTACCAGTATTGCTTTAGATGCTAGAGATCTTATGTTTAAGAGACCACATTTAATCTTCCTGTTTTGTTGCACTGTAGTAGCTGTTACATTTACTTTTATTAGGTTATTATGTATGACACCTCCTATTAGGTTTTACCTTAAATTGTCCTTGGGCAGACACACACACCGGTAATATTGGGTATTCATTCACCCCTAACTGAATGCCTGCTGGGACTGCAGAGCATGCCCGCACTGTTCCTGGGTTCATTGATTCCAAGCAGACACCAACTTGTTGTATTCCCATCCTAGCATTCCATCTACAGTAGGGATCCAGTTCCCTCAACAGACATATGTTCCGTCCCCCAGAGAACAGTTACGATTCATCCACACAAGTCAGGTAATCAGTACCTGGTCAATGCATCCAATCAACTGCTGGCTGATTCTTTGGTTCCCCAGGCTCCGGAGGACTAATCCACACATTGAAAGGGGCGCAGGCTCCATTCACCAGTAGAGCTGTCACTGCTATGCCTTGTGTCCAATGTCTGCCTTATCTAGTTTCTCTTTCTTGTGGGGGTTGCCCCCAATATCTCTCCCTAAGGGGGATTTTCAGAACTACATGGGCTAGGTCCGCTTTATTTCCTACTGATAATAAAACAATGGAGAATTTGCATTAATGTACTCAGGTTGGGAGGGTTACTTGAAAAATGTAATCTGTTACAATAATGAGTTACCTTGTTATCAGTTACCTGAGTATTAAAATATGAAAGTAATGTAACCTGATTGCTTTCCGTTACTTTTGGATTACCTCAATATCAAATGCAATGCAAATAAAAACAAGAGAAAATGAATAGCAATAAGATGTTTTTTACTTAAGTGTATGTAACATTCTAACCTTAGAAAAGAAGAAACCAAGATATTTAATTAGAAACATGTTGTAAAAGTAATGCTTTACAAATGCTGTTTTTTTATTTTGGTTTAACAAAATAGGTGTTCACTTACTGCATTACAAAATAAATGAATTTGACTTAAAGAAGAATTAAAGTAGCCTCAAAATAAAACATAAAGAATATTAATTCAATACATCTTTTGTCATGATTTGAGCTTTGTGTGTTAAGTTTTGGGTTTATTTTGAAATTCTGTTCTCCCCCTGTCTGGTCTTCCTTCCTGTGTTTGCCCTCCTGTGTCTGATTGTGCCTCATTGTGTTCACCTGTTGTTGCCCTTGTGTTTCTGCCTCCCCTGCCCAGCTGTGTCTTGTCCTGTGATTACCCTTCTGGAGAGACAGCAAGCGCATTTCGTGGCATCTGCGGGCAGTGGCAAGTACTTCCGGCATCTGCCACGGAGGCCGCTGCTCCGTGGTATCTGTGGCAAGTATATGCCACAGATGTGGTATCTGTGGCAAGTATATGCCACAGATGTGGTATCTGTGGCAAGTATATGCCACAGATGCCACAACTTGCCATGGCAAGTATATGCCACAACCATGCCACAACTTGCCGTGGCAAATATTTGCCACAACTTATATATGCCACAACTTGCCGTGGCAAGTATATGCCACAACTTGCCGTGGCAAGTAAATGCCACAAGTTAAGAGTTAAGAGAAGTTTTACGGTAGCTGCCACTCGCCTTCCGTGGCAAATGCTGATATTTAAACCCGTATTTATCGCGTAAAATGTCGCTGTTTTGGCATGACTTTATCGGACTGATCTGTACACAAGACTGATGATCTGTTACAGATGGTCCGATCATATTTTTCAAAAAGATTAAACATTATATGTTCTATAGATTTTACTTGGAGAACGTGGTTTGTTAAAATAAATAAACGTGCTATTTTTATGATAATACTCAAGATATATTATTAGTAAGTTGACATAAAGATCTAACATTGTTGACCAGAGGTGGGAAATAGGCCAACTTGTATACTCTAGCACTGTACTTGTGATTTAGAAATAGCCTACTTGTACTTTAGTTGAGTATGTAAATGGTATATTACGTAGTAGGTTACTTACCCCACTACAATTCAGAGGTAAATTGTGTAATTGTAGCCTACTCCCCTACATTTATTTAATACGCTACCTTTAGTTACTTACTACAGATTCTGATTAATGATGATACATATAATCAAGTCTTAAATCAGACTTTATAGTTTCTCCTTGAGTAAATTCACAAGATACCCTACTACAGTATACAAAGTCATTCAAACTAGCTGCACCTTTACCAGCTTTGAGAACACTTTCATGATCAATCATTATAATGAAAACATGTAATATGCACTTTAAGTATATTGTTATGCTATCATTTTGCGCTTTTACTTGAGTAACATTTTAATGCATGACTTTTACTTGTAACAGAGTATTCCAACATTTAGGTTGGCTACTTCTACTTTTACTTCACACTAGAACCGCCAGGGGTCGCTGTATAGCCTACCTAAAACCACCAACGTGTCAAATGAACGAATGCATTGATTTTCAAGGTACAATATTATTTTATTTATCATACTAGAACACAATGAGTGTTGCCACTACTCGCCGTGGCAAGCATATTCCACAACTTGCCGTGGCAAGTATATGCCACAACTTGCCGTGGCATTTGCGCATGCTGAATGGGAGTTGCCACAAGATGCCAGAGTTAAGAGAAGTTTTACGGTAGCTGCCACTCGCCTTCCGTGGCAAATGCTGATATTTAAACTCGTATTTATCGTGTAAAATGTCGCTGGACTATCACAGGACTGATGTGCGATCTCTATTTTTCAAAAAGATAATAAATTATCATTTATATTCAATTTTACTTGGAATAGCCTACTTGGTTTGCTAAAATAAACAAACGTGCTATAACTATGATAGTAGGCTAAACATAGGCCTATATTGTAATAAAAAAAGAAATATTGGCAAGTGAGCGTTGCAACGCAAGCCCTTGGCAATTGTCGCTTCTTGAGGGGAGTTTCCACTGCTTGCTACGATAACCAGGTGTATTGTTACTAGTAAAGACAAATAATTAAAAAATAAATATCTGTATTGACACAGCAACGTGTACAATGGTGTTATTAGACTTGGCTACAGACTTAGGGCAGCTGTAACTGATTGGATTTGCCACTGCTAGTGAGATGCTAAGATTTATATTTTATAAATGAGGCAAAGTACAGTTATATTTGATTGTACACATGTATAAATGTGTTATTTTAAATCCAGGCATATGTACTTAATTTGTATTATTTTCGTTGTTAATAAACAGATTAATGTCATTGTATCTGTTTTGTTGTTTAATATTTGAATTCTGGTTGATTATTCTTATTAGATATTGATATCAGTGAATCTAAACAAACCATGTTATTCCGTTAAGACACTCATGACAGTATATTAAAAATCGAGACACAATGCATGCTTTTTTATCCACCCTTTTATTGCGTTTTGAAACTGGCGAACAATTTATATTGTTCGAGTTCTTGACAGAACGCTGAGTCATGCTCATCCGTCTCCCCTTGCCAGCTTTTCAGTGCTTGTAGGCTTTGCGCTTGGTTGTCCTTATCCTTATAGCACAAGTAGGCTATTTCTAAATCACAAGTACAGTAGGCTACTTGAGTATACAAGTTAGCCTATTTCCCACCTCTGGTCAACAATGTTAGATCTTTATGTCAATTTACTAATAATATATCTTGAGTATTATCATAAAAATAGCACGTTTATTTATTTTAACAAACCACGTTCTCCAAGTAAAATCTATAGAACATATAATGTTTAATCTTTTTGAAAAATAGAGATCGGACCATCAGTAACAGATCATCAGTCTTGTGTAAAGATCAGTCCGATAAAGTCATGCCAAAACAGCGACATTTTACGCGATAAATACGGGTTTAAATATCAGCATTTGCCACGGAAGGCGAGTGGCAGCTACCATAAACCTTCTCTTAACTTGTGGCATTTACTTGCCACGGCAAGTTGTGGCATATACTTGCCAAGGCAAGTTGTGGCATGGTTGTGGCATATAGTTGCCACGGCAAGTTGTGGCATATACTTGCCACAGATACCACATCTGTGGCATATGTAGATCATTCTCATATGATTACGTTTGTCCTTTGCAGGCCACCGTAGATGGTGCGCCACCCGGTGACGTGTTAAGATAATAGGCATTCAGTTGTTAGTCGGCATGCAACGTACATGTTCACTGTTCATGCTGTGGTCATAAATAAAGCCACCACTTGCCTATGCATTGTGTATTCCTTGTACATACACACATGCATGTATTAAGAAGTATCAAAAACTTCTACATGGTGTCAGAAGACGGCACGAGCCTCTCCTCGTCTGGAGAATTTCTTTTCCACGGACCGTGCTAACGCTAACTAGCTGGCTGAAGCTAGCCCCAGCTACAATGGCGGATGGATTTCGCCGTCCGGACCCTGTTATGTTTGAAGGAAACGTCGCGGAGAGCTGGCGGATCTTTGAGAGGGAATATGAAATCTTCATCGCCGCAGCGCACCCAGACAAGGCTGCCAGGACTAAGGCTTACATCCTCCTCAATCTTGCTGGACCAGAAGCCATTGAACGTGAACGATCCTTTATGTATGCAGCTGAAGTGCGCGCGCCAGGCCCCGACGGTGCAGTGATCTCCCCAGCTGAATCAAGGGAGGACCCGGACTGTTTGATACGGAAATTCAGAGAAATATGCAACCCTCAACATAACAAAATAATGGAAAGGCACAGGTTTCATTCAAGAAATCAGAAGCAAGGTGAGAGCATTGAGTCATTCATCAGTGATCTGAAGATAAAAGCTAAAAGTTGCCATTTTGGAGACTTAGCTGAGGAACTAATCCGTGACAGAATAGTATGTGGCATAATCAATGACTTTTTAAGAAAAACTCTGTTGAGAGACAGTGAACTGACACTTGCTAAAGCTGTTTCAGTCTGCCGTATACACGAAATGACAGAGGAAAGCAGCAGGACGTTAGCCGTTCAAGCTACCAGTGTTGATGCAGTGAGACCTGTTTCTAGCAGAAGATATCAGCCAAAGCCACAGTCACTCGCTCACTCCCAGAGCATCTCTAACTGTAATAATTGCGGAGGCAGCCATGCAGCTATGCGAGAAAAGTGTCCAGCTTTCGGGCAAAAGTGCCACAACTGTGAAAAAGTGAATCACTACAAAAAATGCTGCAAGTCTAAACCACGCAGCTACAGTCATTCAAATAGAAATAATTTTAACCAGTCTGTACATGAAGTAACAGTGGAAGAGCCCACAACACACAGAGAAGACACGTTCTACGTGGATGGCGTAGATATCGAAAGACATGTTGATAGTGTTAATCCTCAAGCTAAAGACAAAGAAGAAGGATTTGTTACAATTCACATTAATGGCATACCAACTGAAATGAAAGTTGACACAGGAGCTAAATGCAATGTGTTGTCTCAAGAAACGTTCACACAAGTGACCAATGGCGAGCAACTTGTGAAGCAAGAGACTCCTATAAACCTTGTTGCTTATGGAGGAAGCAGGATTGAGACCAAAGGCCTGGCCACACTGCCTTGCTGCTTAAAGGAGCAGCACCATTCGTTGCCTTTCTTCATAGTGAACAAAGATGTGCAGCCACTACTGGGATTTCGGGCATGCGTGGACATGGGAATTGTCACATTGAGCAAAGATGTCCACCAGATCACTACGGAAAGCAACACGGATTTCACCACACAGACACTCATGCAGTACAAAGACCTGTTTGATGATGAACTTGGAGAACTACCAATCACTTACTCCATGACAGTTGATCCTAGTGTACAACCTGTGGTTAGACCTGCCCACCGCATTCCTATTGCAATGCAAGACAGAGTTAAAGCTGAACTTAACCGCATGCAAAACATAGGTGTCATTATACCAGTTACTGAGCCCACAGACTGGGTCTCATCTATGGTGGCAGCACACAAAAAAGACAAGCAGGAAATAAGACTGTGTATCAATCCACAAGACCTCAACACAGCGCTGAAAAGACCACATCACCCTATGAGAACAGTAGAAGAAGTTGCAGCACAGATGTCAGGAGCAAAAGTGTTTTCTGTGCTAGATGCTAAAAGCTCCTTCTGGCAGATACGTCTCGACAAGAAATCCTCCATGTTGACAACCTTCAGTACTCCATTTGGGCGGTACAGATTCCTAAGGATGCCCTTCGGCATTAGCTCTGCTAGTGAGGTATTTCAACGCTCGATGGAACAGCTATTTGCAGGTTACCCATGTTCTGTCATCGTTGACGACATCATCATTGGTGGCCGCGGAGTTGCTGAGCATGATGCCAACCTCAAGAAGGTGCTGGAACGAGTGAGAGAAGTCAACCTAAAGCTGAATCCAGCCAAGTGCAAGTTTCGCCTGGATCATGTAGGATATGTAGGTCACATTTTCACAAGTGAAGGCCTAAAGGCAGACCCTTCTAAGACAGATGCAATCACTAACATGCCAGTCCCCACAGACGTTGTCTCACTACAGCGTTTCCTCGGTATGGTTAACTACCTTGGCAAGTTCATCCCGAACTTCAGCGACATCGCAGCACCACTGAGAAAACTCATCCACAAGGACACTGCATGGTGTTGGTTCCAGCAGCATCAGGATGCATTTGACCTTCTTAGATCATGCTTATCAAGTCCACCTGTCCTGTCATACTATGATGTCAGAAGACCAGTCACGCTCACCTGTGATGCGTCATGCTACGGACTTGGAGCAGCGTGCATGCAAGATGGCAGGCCAGTAGCGTTTGCATCACGCACCCTCACTGACAGAGACAAGGTATGCACAAATTGAAAAAGAACTGCTAGCTGTCGTGTTTGCCTGTACAAAATTCAAAGACTATGTGTATGGAAAGCCTGTAGTGGTGGAGACTGACCACCAACCTTTAGTGACTATCTTAAAGAAGCCCATCCACACAGCCCCTGCCCGTCTGCAGAGAATGTTGCTCCGGCTGCAGAGCTACGACATCAGTTTGGTGTACAAAAAGGGCAAGTATATGTATGTAGCAGACACACTTTCACGTGCCCCAACCACACAAACATCTCAAAGCCCTGCTGAAAATGATGCTTATGAAGTTATGTCTGTGAGCTACATCTCCACAGCCCGCTTGGAAGAACTCAGAAAGCACACAGCAGAGGACGAAGATCTGCAAGCCCTCAGTGCAGTCATTAATAGAGGATGGCCCATCCGACAGAATCAGCTCCAACCTGCTGTCCGTCTCTTCTTTCCCTACAGAGATGAAATGACAGTAGAAGAGGGAATTGTCATGAAAGGCCACAAAACTGTCATTCCTCAATCCCTGCACAGAAAGTACATCAAAATAGTGCACAGAGGGCACCCCGGCATTGAAGCAACCAAACGCAGAGCAAGAAGCATCATCTTTTGGCCAGAAATGTCTAGAGACATCACTGAGGAGTTGCTTTCATGTGCGGTGTGCAACAGCACCAGATCCCATCATTAAAAGGAGCCCCTCCAGCTTCATCCTGTGCCAGATCTCCCATGGTCCACAGTGGCAACAGACATCTTTGAGTGGCATGGAAAACGGTATCAGGTGCTGGTTGACTCATACTCTGGCTGGTTTGAAATCGACCTTCTCCGGGATGTGACCTCATCAACTGTGATAACTAAATTGAAGAGACATTTCTCTGTTTTCGGCACACCACACACACTCATCTCTGATAATGCTGGACAGTACGCCAGTCAGCATTTCAAGGACTTTGCAAAACAGTGGGACTTTGTTCACATCACCAGCAGTCCTGAATACCCACAGTCAAACGGACTAGCAGAGAGAGCAGTTCGCAGTGCAAAGCAGCTGATGGAACGGTCACACAGAGATGGCACAGATGTCTTCCTCAACCTGGTAAATCTCAGAAACATTCCCCGTGATCTGACGTTGGGCTCTCCTGCTGAACGCCTGATGTCGCGACAAACACGTGCAGCCATCCCTGTGAGCACCAAACTGTTACAGCCAAACCCAAAAGATGCACAACTAATCAGAACACAACTCCTCAACAAGCGGCTCATCTTAAAGCGCCACTATGACATCTCAAGTTCTCCTCTAAAACCCCTGGCAGAGGGACAAGTGATCAGGATGCAGACCCCAAAAGGATACGATCGGCTTGGCGTTGTCAAGGACGTGAGCGAGAAACCACGCTCTTACAATCCAAGCCAACAGGACTTCATACAGACGGAATCGTCGTCACATCATTCCTGTTCTCGAGCCGTTGCTCCAGCAACAGCAGCCTCAAGATTTCGACCCTCAAAACACTGACCCCTCTATGATGGACTGTGTACCCCACACACCACAAACACCTGAGAGAAACAGCAGGCTGACACAGAACAGTTCCCCTTCACTACCAAGACACACATCACATTTCCCTTGCAACAACAGTGACACACCATACATAACACAATCAGGTCGCACATGCAAACCAAACCCTAAATATGTGCAGTAACACTGTTGGACAATCTTGTTAAAGTGATATGTTTAGTCATTTCCTTTTCCTGTTACCTGGTAAGGTATTTAGTAATGGTTTATTGTTTGTGTCACCAAATGCTAAAGGAATGTTCAATATCCTCTGCCTTAAATGTTATTTACTTTCAGATAGAAACATCAGCTAAAGAGAAGGGATGTAGATCATTCTCATATGATTAAGTTTGTCCTTTGCAGGCCACCGTAGATGGTGCGCCACCCGGTGACGTGTTAAGATAATAGGCATTCAGTTGTTAGTCGGCATGCAACGTACATGTTCACTGTTCATGCTGTGGTCATAAATAAAGCCACCACTTGCCTATGCATTGTGTATTCCTTGTACATACACACATGCATGTATTAAGAAGTATCGACAACTTCTACAGCATATACTTGCCACAGATACCACGGAGTAGCGGCCTCTGTGGCAGATGCCGGAAGTACTTGCCACTGCCTGCAGATGCCACGAAATGAGCCAGGCCCTACTGCCCTTCTGTGTATTTAGGCCCAATCCCAAACCACTCCTTCGACCCTACCCCTCCGTGACGGAGTGAACTCCGTCTGTAGGAGCTCAACGAGGCTCCCTCCTGTCAGATGGAGGGAGTAAATACAGCGGCAAGCTTTGGGACGGACTCCCCTCTCTCCGGCAGAAACAGGAAATGCCGTAACTGTATGTAACAACGGTTTCAAATTAGCATCTCATAGACAAACAATTTAAATTAATAACTCAAATAAAACTCCAAACATATTTCATTGTGTTATTTTTTTATAAAGCTCTTTTAGTTTTAAACCTGATGTTTATAAGCTTCTTAATTTTTGCAACAGTCTGTAAATATACACAAGTTTATAATAAAATGCAAACATTTACCTTTTTCTAGACTAAACACAGGTATGATCCTAAGTTAAAACATATGAGGTTATCATGAGGTTGTTAACATCGCAGTTTATCAGTGGATGTTTGCTGTAACTACTTGTAAACAGCGTGTTTCCTGACGGACACACACAGCGTGACTCCGGTCAGGTCGAGACCGGTCTCAAGTCAGCACCGCTGCAGACTCGCTGTTTAAGGGCTTGATAGCCCAATCCCCCTCCACACCGCTCCACACTCGTTGGTTTGGAACAGCCCTCAATATGGCGGACCGTCCGCGTGAACGCTCAAACGGAGGGGTAGGGTGTAGGGGGCGGTTTGGGAATGGGCCTTAGTATTCTTGTCTTCCCCTGTGCTCCATGTCGGTTCGTTGTATTTTCTCACTCTCCATCTTAGTCACTTACCTCATGCTACCTGTTTTCGATTCATGGTTTTCGTCTTGTTTTTTCATGCCAACAGCTTTGTTTAAATAAATCTTGCTTTTGTTTTGAAACCCGCTTCCCTTTTTAACTGCATTTGGGTCCTACCTTTTCCCGAATCGTGACATCTATCTATAATAAATAGATATTTAGTTTAAAATGTACTGTAACACTGTAATCCTGCTAGTAATTCAATTTGTTTTAAATTGTAACAGTAATCTGATTACTTGTTTTTGTAATTGTAATTGAATACCTTTTTTTGTATCCTGACTACATAATCTTGTTACAAGGTATTGATTACTCCCCAAGCCTGAATGTACTATTATAAACAACTACCTTTACACTATGGTGTATGGGTGACTCTGAGTTCACACCACATGGACAACTGAAAAAGAGTTTACATGCAAAAAAAAAAAGGTTCAAGGTTCTTTATTGTCAAACTAACATAGCTACAGAGTAATTATGTCGTTGAAAATCTTAGGTCACAGGCTTCTCCAACAATGCGACACAAGAATACGCAACCAAGCCTGCCTGGTTATATCTACAACATAATTGACCTTTGTGTATTTATATTTATGTATGTTGAGGACAAAGCTGGAAGTTAAAGTCTTGACAATGCTGAACATAGTGAGCTTCTTAAGGGCTTACGACAGACTGTGTGTGTGTGTGTGTGTGTGTGTGTGTGTGTGTGTGTGTGTGTGTGTGTGTGTGTGTGTGTGTGTGTGTGTGTGTGTGTGTGTGTGTGTGTGTGTGTGTGTGTGTGTGTGTGTGTGTGTGTGTGTGTGTGTGTGTGTGTGGTCTAAGGCCCTAGCCACACGGAGACGGTATCGAAAAACGAACCAAATTTGATATCAAAAAAGTATTCCGTCCACACGCAATCGGCACCAGAAATGTGTCCGTCCACACGAGACCACTGGAGACGCTGTAGTACATATGCCGGGCCTGTGAATGGCACTGCACTTCCGCCACAAAATACATCAAAAGTATCGAAGAAGACTTCACGAGCATGCAGGCCCGGTTCTACGGGGGTGCATAAGGGTTTCAAAAAATGAGAAGTGAAAAATATTACATATATAATAATAGTAGTAATAATAGGAAGAATTTAGTTGAAATAAAGTAATAATAGTTAATTGTGGTGAAATAACATTGTCTGCTGCATTTATTTGGTCAATTTCAACGGTAAGTAACGTTATTATATCAGGTACGTGTGACCTGTGCCGCTGTGCCGCTGTGCGTTCGTCCTCTGCAAGGTGCTTACACAGCAGTCAGTGATGGAAATCAGAAAATGGTTAAAACAACCAGCCCTTATCGCCAGCAGTAACACTGCATCTACTGCAGCTAGTAACAGTTCAGATAATGGGGACATTACGTTACCCGTGGCCACTGTCGTGGACACAAGCGCCCGCCTCGCCGGCTTTGCCCGCCTCGCCCACGGAGGCGGAGCAGCCGCAGCCGTCTTCGTTGCCCCAAACACCGCCACCCCTCAGCGGCCCGCAAGTGCCAGAGGACCTCGGCAAAACAGAGCCTGCCCAGTTATATTTTGAAAAAAGTACCCAACTCGCCTGTACAGCGGGGTAAGGCGCTCATTTTGCTTGCTTTCCCTTGCAGATCTTCTCAAACCGGGGCTGTCGTTTTGAGACTGCCACTCTCAGTTCATTCTCAATGTTCAGCTTTGATCTGTATTTCGTTTTGATGGCAGTAACAGCAGAAAAGCCTATGTCACACAAGTAGGATATTGCAAAAGGCCGCATTATGCCCACAGCTTTCTGACCAATGAGATATTTTCGAGCAGTGTTTGTTTACAATTGAAAAATAATAATAATTGTAAGAGAAAATGTTGCAGCAATGGAGAGTCAGGACTCGGATACCTCATTCACACCAACGCAACTCTGGTTCAAGCTCCGTGCTAGAGCTTTTCAGGTTTAGAACCGGTTCTTTGGTTTAGCTCCGGCTCTTTTCACACTGCCCAGAGTCCGACTGGTGCTGCGTCATTGTTTGCGTCATGACGTAACCGTTTGCGTGCCTGCTTCATAAAGCCAAACCGCGCGGAAACCCCTCACAGCTGACACCGACAACAATGGCCGATTGTGCTCCAGCTTCCTCTGTACCAGATTCCCAGTAGGTAGCTGGTCTCTTCAGTGGACCACTGCTGCTTGTTAAGTTTCTCCATCGTTGTGTACAAACTGGATAAAACGCCGGCTTTTTGTTGTTGTTCAGGAGTTGATCCCGCCTCTGCCCCTGCCCCCGCCTTGACGTAAGCGTGAAAAGTGCGTGTGACCTGGACAATTTTTTGGTGCTCGAAATGAACCGGATTCCGGAGCTAAGAGGCTGCGGTGTGAAGAGGAAAACCTGGTGCTTTTCAAGCTCCAGCTCCGAACCGGCCCTGAAACACCGTTGGTGTGAATGAGTTAAGAGAGACACGAGGAGAGTTGGAGCTTTGATGTCAAACACTTAATGTTTAATACAAGTATCGGCCGGAGTAATTCACATCACAAGTCACAGCAGCAAAAGGTTCTGACTGCACGGGTGGGTTGCCATGTCAAATCTGATCCGCTTCGCATCTTGGTAGACCCTTTAACTAGTTTACAGAGAGTCAAATCCACATATTGGGGGTGGGCATAAATACCTGGAGACACAGGAGATATCTCTCACATCTGTGGTGCTTAGAAGCCAGTGTTCTACCAATAAATAAAGTATTATCGTATCGTTATCGTAACGTATCGTACTCACAGTCGTAAAACCCCCCCTGTGCCCGCTAGGTCAGGCCATAAAACCTGGTAGTATCAACATACGACTGCATTATCACATTCCTTACGGGAGATTAGAAGCAGGGTTGGTCGTAAATGTCAACACACAGAATAGGTTACATATCTAGGAGTAAAGACAGAAATATTCTTTGACAGTTCCTCCCTTTTGATCATTTATTGATAACTTTAAAACATTAGTCTAATAATAATTTGGTCAATACTTAAATCAATAGGCGTCTTCAGATTTGAGTGTGGTCTCACCGTACATCAATTACATCACAAAGTAGAATAAGATTGAAACATTCAACCACAATGATTGATACAACCAATCATAACAGAAAAATCATCTCTCATCAATGTTTTCGATCATCTTTTGTCAAAAGCACAATAATGAACACACATAAAACAGATGCATAATAGCAAAAACATCTACTTTAAAATAATATGTTTTAACAATTAACCATTAATTAATTAATCTCACTTATCAAACTATAAAATCAAAACCAGCTTGCAGTTTAAAGATTTACTTCAAGGCAATCACTAGTCAAAAACATTTAAAACTCAGGATCATAAGCGATCCAGCTAAGGTATACAATTCACAGTTGTGACTTGATCAATCTGTAATCTGCAAAATTGCAGTGTCTTCAATTTTAGGATTACTTTATGTTTACTTCATTACATATTAAATCAAAAGACTATGGCATTATAGCATAATTACATTACTTCAATTATCAATCATTATGTCATTTCAAAATCTGAAGTGAAAAATCAAACAATTTTCAAAATGTTTAACAATCTGAAAAGGAAAAGTTAGGCAAATATTCAAAGACTTTTGTAAAAACCTGGAAAGCAAGGATTACACATTCTTAAAACTTGAAACATCATTTTAGGTCTGTCTGTGCATGGGTAATACATTGAAGAGTAGTGTTTTTAAGCCTGATTGCTGGACAATTAAGGATATTGACATTATCTATTATAATATTAGAAATATCTTATTATTCAAAACCTTATAATCTGAAAATATCAATTAATGTATTTTGTTTAGTGTGAAAGTGTAATCTGATCTGACAAAATATAGTTATCACCATTATTTAACACATGTCTGTTCATTGGAAATATAAAAACAATCATTAATTGTACATCTGTAAACATCTGGTCATTCAATTCAAATGTTATCTTTGTACGAGAGCTGGAAGAACATGTCCTCCTGATGCGTTCTCCTCCTCTCTTTATTGAGGTTATTGTCTGGTGTGTAAAGGCATCCTGATAGTGTAGATTAGCAATGAGGTGCTCATTGGCTCAAACTCTTCTTCATCAGAGCGCCATATTTCAACCCCCCCCCCCCCCCCCCCCCCCCCAATTGCTCTGCTTTTGTGTGGCTCATTCAGTGAGCACTGTATGATCCCCCAGTGAAACGGAAGCACATCTGCCTGCATTCCTTCTGCTTGAGAGCAGTGCAACTGCACTGTAAAATATTACCATGATTTCACAATATTTAGCTGTAATATTTTACAATACATTACTGTTTTACCACTTTACAGTCTTTACCTGTAATGTTCCCAATATAATGTAATTTTGAATTTCACAGCAAAATCAATGCAGGCACAGTTAATTACTGTGAATGTACAGGATAAATTATTACCAGGATTTCACAACATGTCACTGTATTATTTCACAGTAAAATGCTGTATTCAGACCATCCTCTGTGATAACCAGGTGATAACGGTGATAACACAACAAATGAAGTGAACCGTGCTGCATTGTGGGATCGCAAAATATTTAAAACGGCAAGTAACTGCTGCGTTGGCTCCAAGCAAAGAAGAGAAGCACGAGAAGACTACTCTAATAGGTAATTTAACGCATGTTGTTCCCCTTTACTTAAATGAAAAGGTGTGCTTTTATTTAGACTTGCTCCAGTTTTGTTTAATGTCATTGCAGATAGTCTGAAACATTTAATGTGGAAAAAGAGATTTATCCTCCTGAAGGGCGGGGGCATTTTGAACCTTCATGTAAACAAATGCATGCCCCGTTGCCAAGCAATATTGTTTGGTGTCCTTTGATAAGCAGGCAGTCATATCATTAGCCAGAACTAGCTAGATCGGATAGATATGGAAATAAACTTGACTGAAGTCTAATCGGACGCGAGAGAGAGAGACATCAGAGATCAGATCAGCTGCTGCTGACGGAGACACACCTGCAGCGCTACATGATGCAGCTCTGTCCGCTGTGACGGAGTGGCTACTGGTCCACAGGGCAACATGTAGTATATTCACAAATAACCCTCTGAAGACGTGACATGGATACAATATTTGTTCCTATTCATTTCTAATGACCAGAGTCCATGTCACGTGATCGCAAACTTTCCCAGTGAGAAAAAATAACATGGCGGACACCCGATTTATTTTTTGTGGAAATCCTAATTTGTAGGATAGTTTAGCCATTCAAATGCTTTTTGATTACATTCCTGGCGAGAAGTTTATATTGTACTTTTAAAATCTACGTCCAGTGGATGTGCAGGATCCATACTTTGATAGATATTACGAAGATTATTTTAGCTCCATGTTTTTTTTCTCTAAAATATTGTATCCATGTCACGTCTTTTGTTGTGAATATACTACGTTTTGCCCTGTCGACCACCGTAGCTATTACACGTTTTTTGTGAGACTGGACGGTTATGGCTAGAAAGGATCTGTCTAATGTAAATATGACGTCACGTTCTCGTTCTAACTCTCGTTGTAATCGGAGCGGCTCGGCTGTAATCGGAAAGGGTCGGGGTGGGCGGGACGCGGGAAGATCGCAGGAAGATCGAGAAGAGACGTCGTTCTAACTCTCGTTGTAATCAGAGCAGTGATAACCACTCAAAGTCCTCAAGAGATGGGAAACGACAGCAGTGTGGGACCTTATTGCGGGAAATTACTGAGCACACATACCACCTACAGGATGAGACGTTCATGTGTACAGTGATATCAAGACTAAATGATCTTTTGTAGGACGTAAAGCAACACACCCCACATGACAGTAGTCTTCCTATCACCTTCACGCCCCCCAAACACAAAAGGCAGAAGAGGACCATAACACCTCTCAGTACCAGCCATTGTAGACACCCTTTTTCAGGCCGGGTGGGTCATAAAGCTGAGGTCATGAGATCCAACTACAGAGTGGACAGCTTGAACAAGATTTTAAAAGCTAAGTCCCCAGAGTCTAATGCGGGAGGAGCAGGCAGGGGTACGAAGAGGTGGATAGATGCTTTTGGTAAGAACAAAGTATATTTACTTTTGCCATCTCCTCTATATTCACAAAACACAGCCAATCATCCATTCCAATCCTATGTGACATGGCACAGTTCATTTCACTCCAATAGAAATTGGTATAAAAGAGACCATAGTCTTCTCATTGTGCTTATTGCTGTGGATAGGTGTTAACTATTGTTGTTGTATTGTATCATATCAAAAGTTGTTTTCATCCAAGGCACCACCGCCAGGTGAATGTTGGAAGCTTGGAGATGAATGGAGCTGTAAAGAGGTGGTAAGTAAAACAACGTTTTTAATCCATTGCATGTGATTGATGTAGTTATAAAAAGTATATCATAAGCTGTCATTACAGTCTAAATATCTAACAGCAAAAGGAGGAGAGTCTGAGGAGGAGAGGAGATGAGGAGAACAGAGGAGAGGAGACAGCAAAAGGAGGATAGTCTGAGGAGAGGAGAACAGGAGAGGAGAGGAGACAGCAAAAGGAGGATAGTCTGAGGAGAAGATGAGGAGAGGAGAACAGAGGAAACAGGGAAAGCAGAGTAAAGAGCAGAGTTGAAAGAGAAGTTGAAAGCAGAGCAAACAGTAGCAGGAGAAGTAGAGCAAATGTAAAAGTAACTTTGAAAAGTATCAGCAAGAAGATCAGAGTTGCATAATGTTATTTTGTTTTATTCGTTACTGTTATATTAATGTTGTATGTTAATTTTTGTACATAGGATAATAAAGATGATCTTAACCTTGAACTCGATTCATGACCTCATTTCATTATTAAAATCTTAATATCAAATTACAGACTGGATTCAAATTAGGATCTCCAAATGTGTTGATGTAATGTTTGTGATAAACTGAAGGATAAAGTGTTCCTTTATGTGTTGAGAAAATTCCCCTCCCTCTTAAGCCAAGTAAGGTGTTTAAAAAGCCTCTTGGATCAGCTGGAAAATGCATCATCACAAAGCTGAAAACAGCTGTTTCACTTTACTTTTGAAAGATACGACAGAGACAAAGCTACACATATATGATGATATTATAGAATATGATGCATTGCTGCAGATTAAACTACCCAACAGGATATAAAAGAGGTAAACACATCTACAGCAGTAACATGCAACATACATTTTATTGCACCAGGAGCTATCTTGGGACTTTTACTGCAACAACGTTGACTTGCCTGTGAATACAAAATAAACCATAGTGTTGCTGATCTACAGTGTTGTCATTCTTCTTTCAACAGCAAGACCGCTAACAAGTATTTACATACTTAATATAGTTTAGTTTCTCGCCATCCCAAACGTAAACATTCAGCCACGTGACCGCTCCGATTACAACCGAGCCGCTCCGATTACAACGAGAGTTAGAACGAGAACGTGACGTCATATTTACATTAGACGGATCCTGTCTAGCCATAACCAGACTGGACGGGCTGTCAGGAGAGAGAGGGAGGAAAAGAGAGGCTCTGTTTATTATTCGCTTGTTATTATCCAAAGTTACTGTACACTTTTGAATAATGTAGTTCATCTAGTTTAATTAGTTTGTTTAATATATAGTTGTTATCAATTTGTTTTAAAGCTCAATAAATAACAAAGAAGACCTGACTGGAACTTTTCTCATTATGTTCGGAAAATAAAATATTCTAACGGAAACTCTGCTGTTGTTGTCTGTTGCACCGACTGCGACCTTATTGTCCCTGATCTTTTGTCTTATAACATTTAAAATGTGTATATGTTAATGTGTTTTTTCTCTGATCCCAGGTTTCACATTGCTGTGTTGCAAAAACCAAAGGCTGCGTTGAAGGGGATAGAAACGTGTTGACTGTGTTTGAAAATGTTATTCCGTTTATTCAGCACATAAAGCTCCACAGTAATGCTCCCAATCATCGCTATCAATGCGGTGTGCCTGACTGTACTCTGATGTACCGCAAAGCCACTGTTCTAAAAACACATATGTATAGAGACCACAAAGAACCAAGTTCTTGTCTGCGGCATAGCAACCCATTTAACCCTTACGGCCCCTACACGCGGCGGCGTGCGTTGCCGCTTCAACGCTTCTGCCCATTCACTTTGAATGGGGTGACGTCACGATTCGCCAAACTGCATTGTGGGAGCAAAGCATAGCTTCTCTCGCGGTGCTCGCTGCAAAAGTAGAGCAATGTTCTACTTTTGCCGCCTCGACGGAGGCGTCAGCCAATCGAATCATATGCCAGTGCAAGCTCTAGCCAATCAAACGGTGTGCTTGTGTGTCTGGGGCGGGAGATTCATGTGATTGGTTGTTGGTCGAGTTTCAGCCCCCCCCCGCCGGCAAGCGGCAACGCACGCCGCCGTGTGTAGGCTCCGTTAAAGGGTGGGGCTCAGTCTTGTACGTTCAAGTGTGACACTTTAACCTCCCTTGTAAATCATTTGAATTCACACTTAAAAAAAGGATTGGAAACCAAATGCCCATTCAGAGGTTGCGACTGCAGATTTACAGTTCGATCCAGTTTTGCCTCACATGTTTCCAGGAAACATACAAGTAGATGTGTAGAGGATCTAGATCAGAGGTGCCCAGTACGTCGACCGCAATGCTGGTAGATCGCGAGTCATTCATAAAAAAAAAAAATCCAGCTCCGTTAAAATAGACAAAACAGGTTTTGATCCCTCAGGAGTTTACTTGATTGACAGAAAAAGCGACCTATCGCTTTCCAGTCTGTTAACCCAGAATGCAAAGCGATACAAAATCAGTCAAGTGCCGGGAAAACTCAAATTAAGTTAAAGAGACAAACAACAAAATGAGTGCGGGACAGAGCAAAAAGCTAAAGACATACCACTTCCACCCAGAAAGGGAGGAAGAATATTTTTTTGTGATGTCAGATTCAAACGTTATTTGCCTTATTTGTAAAGCTCTGCCAAAGAAAGGTAACGTGGAGAGGCATTATCGGAGTGTTCACAAGGCAACAAGGCATATGACAGCGACTTCCCTCCGAGTAGCGAGTTGAGAAAGAGAAAGGTCATGTATTATTGCTACAGAAACATTATCTCGCAGTCTTAGTGTCGCCAACTCGTTTCTAATATGCAAAAAGACAAACAAATGCGTCTATGGTCGGAGTATTTTTTATCTTTCCAATCGAGAGGAGATCTCTCTCTCCCGTCTGTGTGCGAGGGGGCGGGGCAGTTTTACGGTGGCCCTGAGAGGCCAGGGTGCTGCAAATAAAAGAACGCTGCAAATAAAAAAAACGCTGCAAATAAAAATAAACAGAAACGCCGCGCAAATAAAAACGCTGCGATGCAAATAAAAAAGCCACAACGGAAGTTAATTATCGGGGACTATTATTGCTGATGCACACGCGTTTTTTTATGCGAGGGAAGAAGAAGTCTGGGGGATCTCCAGGAAACATCTCATGGGTAAGTTTATAATGTTAAAGTTACACAGGATGTAGATAATATCTGTCGCTGCCGTATTTATGACTTTAAATGACGTTATTTTGTGTGTGGGAGCAGATTATGTGTGTAGTGTATAATATTAGTAGAACATAGCTACTTTTATCTGCTAACGTTAGCTGTTTTCTAAACAAACGGATCTGAGCCGACCGGGACTTAAAGATGATGCTAAGACACACAAAGTAAGTTGAATATGCCTTTATTCAACAGATGAGCTCGGGTCCTCTCCTCAACATGCTCTGAAGGAACAACTTTTACTGAATTAGGGCTGGGCAAGTTAACGCGTTATAATCGTTGCCCAGCCCTATATTGAATACATACAAGTATAGATCTTCACTAACATCCTGTAGTCAGTCTTGACTCCAACAACATGTCATATAAATGTGCCTGTCTAGAGATAAATGAGGGTCTCTTATCCTGCTTAGAGATAGAGAAGGGTCTCTATCCTGTCCAAGACGTGATTCCTTTGGGAAGTTTACTGGCTTTAAATCTTTCTTTTTTTTTTTTAAATGTATTTTTACATTGTAGATGCATGGTTCAGATATTAAGTGATTGCAGCTGATATCTGCTGTTAAATTAGTGTCAGCTGTTTGCAGGTAACATTACCTGCTGCAATAGCTTACCAAGTAGCTGTTACTTCATTGCAAATGAATAACATTCACATTGGTCCTTTTCCACAGGCAATGTATTGTCCCTATCGTGGGACTGCTGGGTGTTTTGGGAGGTTTTGCGGCTCCTGTGGCAGCAACATTGAATGTTTGGCTCCCTTTCTCGAAGATGGTAAGCTCCTCCTTAAAAGTCAAGAATTTCACCAGTACAGTGTTAATGTCTTATTTGTATATGATTTGTTGCCATTTAAATATATGCTATACATAAATTATTGTCAGTCATGGCAATTTCAACATGATTTTGAACTACTGATAAAAAAAAATGCCAACAAGTAAAAAAATCTGGTGAAAGACCAAAGTTGACCAATTATGTGCTCCTTCATGTGCTGAGGGTTGAGCCTTCTGATGCGTTTATGCACAAATACAGGCATTAAAAGGGTACCTTTTTGTTCGCTACCTCTAGATTGATATGTATTTTTATCCTTACCAATTATGTAAGTATCCCAATATTTTGTCCTTTGCCTGTTTATTTCTCTTATTTTTTGCTCCTCATGTCTGGAATTGTTCACGCATTGAACATACTAAAAACATACACTTATGCATCAAACATTTCAGGTATTTTCCTCATTACTGATACATTTTCATTTTTTTCTTAATAGGTTTTTTGTTATTAAGTTTCATTCCTAATGACACTGTTGTCTTTTCCCTTCAGTCACAGAATCTAATGAAGGAATCGAGGCAGGCCTCATCCACAAGAACTTCACGGAGGGACACGCTTATGAAGTGATACTTGATTTTCTAGAAAAAAGACAACAGTTTTCTCAGTCTGAGGACCTTAAAGAGGAGGCTACAGAACGCTGGCTTAACAAGAAGGACAGACTACAATCCCATTGGCACTGTACACCAAACTGTTGCACATGAACTGAGAGCCTCGGGTCGGCTGTTGGGTTACAGAGCTATGTGGCAGACATTGCAACAAAAGTATCACCTGACAGTAAAAAGGGAGGATGTTAGAGAGACGATTTCCAGACTGGATCCATCTGGTGTTCAACTTCGTTCCAGGCGAAAGTTTGTCCGAAGGGGATAGGTCACAGCAGGACCAAACCAAGTGTGGCACGCTGATGGATATGATAAACTTAAAACCTTTGGTATGCCATCAGTGGCTGCATCGACGGCTTTTCAAGGAAAGTTATGTGGCTCAGGAGTGGCAGCACTGACAACGATCCGGGCATCATTGTATTACCTGCAGTGTGTATCAGAGTTTGGACTACTTCCAGCCCGCCTTCGCACTGACTGTGGAACTGAAAACGGCACTATGGCAGCCATTAACTGCACATTACGATCTCAACACACAGATGATTTTGCAGGAGCCCTCAGTCACATGTATGGTACCTCAACTGCAAACCAGCGCATCGAGAGTTGGTGGTCTTTCTTCAGAAAGCAAAGGTATAGCTTTTTAAGGTCAAGTCCAAGAATGTATGTGTGTGTGTGTATATAGTACAGAGGTGCCCAAATACTTTAAATCTATCTGGATGAAAAAATTGTGAAATTACATTAGAGCTGTACACTAACATTTTCCCAAGGGAGTTTATGTGCTCCCAAGTGAAATAATGTAGGAGCGCACCAAGAAATGTACAACATTTCTAGAAATCTTGTGACTTTTTTGCAAAATATTGTGACTTTTTACTCGAAGTTGTCTTTTTTTCATGAAATACAAAAGTTTTGAATTCCACCATTAGGACTCAGTTCTTGATCGAGCTCTTCATTGACCTTAGAGAGAGGCACCTCTTCAATGGGAGCCATGAGCACAAGTGTCTGCTGCGATATGTGTTTTTGGGTATCTTACAAAAAGACCTCGATGAGTACAGACAGCTGTGGAACAACCACACCATCCGACCTGTTCCCCTTCCTCAGTGTCCATCAGGTAAACCTGATGCCATGTACCACCTGCCTCACAGGTTTGTATTCAAATTGTTTGGTAATATTACTTTAAAATATATCTGACTTCATATAATTTGGTGTATCAGCCCAATATGACAAGTTTGTCACTTGATAAATAACGTGATTCATTTAGTCTGAAAACTCATTATTTCAAAAATGATTTCAAGTCTTAAACGACTAAAAATTGATTCCAACACAAAACCTAAATCAGAAAATGTCCAAAACTATTCTGTCGATTTATCTTACTCAATTCCAAAAAGTGCCCTGTGTTAGAAAGTGAGTAGAATGACCATATTTGACTGAAAGAGCTGCTGTCAACCTGAGATTAACTTCTCAAGCCAAAGCTCTTTGTTTAGGATTTAATTAACGAAGAACTGACTCAATGGAATTTTAGTTATAATGCTTATCTAGCATGTTTGGGGGGGTTAAATGATCTATTTGTAATCAGTTGACTCATTATGTTTCAATTTATGACTGGTCTTAGGTTTGGCAGAAAGGAGTGTGGATTTCCAGTGTCCTGGGAAGCCCACACCACTTTGATGGCATCATGCAAGCATCATCCCAGTACAATTTGTGTGGTGATGAGAATCTGGAGATGCATTTTGTGGACTTGCAAAGACGGAGTGGGTTGGCTCCACCAGTGAACTGGACAGCTGCTGTTCAGAATTACATTTCCATGAAAAACATGTCTGGAGTGTAGAATACATTGCCCCACCAGCCCCCCAGAACCTTTTTTGTGTGTACAAGTTTCCAATGTAGGTTGAATATTATTTAGAATGCTGCAATTCTGAGTAGATAAGTCCAGTGAAATATTCAGCTTGTATCTTTGCATAAGTCCTTAAACTGAAACCTTTCTTTGTTTAAATAAACATACAGCATATTCATGTATTTTGCAAAACATGTTTAGTGTTACATCCGTGTTATCAGTTGAATGGTCGATCGTCAGAAATGTATACACCTAATATTTTGGTATTTGATTTTAATTTTGAATATACTGTAAGCAGGTTCCAGCCTCTAAAATGTGAATATTTGCTGGATTAATTTGTTCTCTCTGAGGCTTCACTTTCTGACATTTTAAAGACCAAGGCGTGTCCGAAATCACTCTCATTCACTACTCCCTACTCCCTATATAGGGAATTCTATATAGTGAGTAGTGAGAGATTTCAGACACAGCCCATAACAAATTGGTGAATCAACAATAACATTAATTCATTGCATCAGTCACATATGCTACTGTTATTTCTATTTTCACAGTGGATCTGAGAATAAAATCTTGTGAACCAGCTACAGCCGTGTCATCTTTGTAGCGAGTGTGTAACATATATGCTATACGTAGAAAAACAAGTCCTTACGTTAAAATGAAACACTTTCAAACCATTTAATGAAGAGTCATTCAGCTTTACACTTTCACAAAGTCCATGTAAAAACATGTTGATAAAATGGCCAAAACAAAATTGGCACATTTGCACGACAAGTTGCCTTTTGCATTCTTTATTTACTGTTTATGTAAATATTTGTAAAACATCTTAACACATGTTCTGAACTCTTGATTTAACCACGGTCTACCTTACCTACCTAACGAGAATACAATAACAATACAATACAAATGTGTGGTGTTGTTCACATGTTAGATATGAAATAGGACAAATCTTCCATGAAAAATACTCACATCTCTCTTACGTCACAACATTTTGGTCTGACAGACCGCAACATTAAAACAACGGACTGTGTACTGTGTGTGGCAACATTAACTTTTACCACAATTTATTTAATTGTTAAAAGGCACCCAAAGCCGGGGGAATTATTAATGCCAAAGTTCATGTTGGCTTTGAAGGCACCATAAGTGTCCAAAAGAGGAAGCTTTAAAATGTCGGCACAGGTATTTGCCATTGGGAATGTTGACGTTGTAGAACATAGGAACTGAAGGCGTGGCAGAGGACTCATACCAGCAGGAGGCACACATGGCACACCTGTAGCGAACATTAACACCTCCTCCAAGTTCACTGAGCTGTCATTTTCTAAAAAGTAGAGAACATTGGAATCAATTGACAGTAAATACTATCTACATCAACACCGGAACTTTTTATAATCTGTGTGCATAAAAATCAGACAAGAGCAAATTGACTAACCTTCACAATCGAGAAGATAGTCTGCCCAGTAACTCATAGCTTTCTCTTCCTGAGCCCTTCTGTTGCTTCCCTGTTGACTAAATTCAGGCTGGAACAGATTTTCCAACTCTGCAGCAGACAGCTTCACATCGGCATGACAGAGAGCAGGGGTCAGGACCGTCAGATGCTGCTACAGAGCTGTCAGAAACTGCAAACTTTCAAGTCCAGCCTTGAATCTAAAATACAATTAAAAGATGCATGCAAAGATACATGTGCATCATGTAGAAGTAAGTAAGCAAGAAAATGGGACAACAGCAACACGTTTTTCATAATTATTTTAGCAATAACAATGAAATACAAAAACCTACCTTTCGATTGCAGTGTTGTTCCTGTGGATTATGTACCACTTCAGGTAATCCTCTACAATCATTTTTTTTTCTTCACATGACCTGACATGTCTGAAGCACCCAGCAGTCTGCAACATGGCACTGTTCCGTATCATCAAGTCCTAAAGGATCTCCACTGAGGGTGAATTCTGAATCTAAAAGAAGAGATAACAGAGTCCCACACATTTCAAATATGACACGTAATTATAAAAAATGGTAATGCCAGAAGTATATCTTGAAAGAATGGTTTAAGTCGACAAAACTCTCTCTTTACCTATTCTAGAATTTCACACCCTTCTCATACCTCTTGTAGGACTTTCCCTATTTCCTCATCTGTAATGTCTCCGACAGATGCCTTGAAACTGCTCTGCCCTGAGATGTAGCTGACCAGATCCTCTGACAGAAAATTAGGACCAGGTCCACCATGCACAATGGACACAGCAATTATCTTCCCTGCTAAATAATACTCATCCTCTCTGATAGCTGTCCAAGATAATGCAGAACAAAGAAATATTAAATCAGTTTCCATATTTGAAAACACTGCAAAGTTGAAATATAGGTTCTTTTAAAACATTATACACAAAACAGAACCTGTTGAATTGTAGACCAGGTAGCGGCTCTCCACAGGTCCATCAAATATGGGCCGTTTGTTCAGCTCTTTCATGAGAAGGGAGAGGAATTCTCTCTTGGGGCCACCTGTATCGAGACCTTCCTCAAACCTCCCTTCATCGTCAGAGAATTTCACCAGGATGTCTTTCTTTTCTGAGAATGTTGCCCTTTTGAATCCTCTGACTGCTCCATCCCAGATGTTCGAGCGACAGATGTTAAATCTGCCGACAGCTCGATGGTCAATCTCTAGGGCCAGGTTTGCAGTTATCTCAGAAAGTGATTGCTGGTCCACCCTGTCATCAGATAAATTATGACCATATTAAATGGTACACCATAGCACACATTTTTGATCAGGAAAAATAACAACCACAGTTGAAGTAAGGGTAACTTTTCTCTTACTTTGTATCCTCTGGATGGAATGTCATGATTGCACTCAACACTGTCTGAGTCATCCTTATCCTCTATTACAATGGGCGCATACAGCTGAGTATATTTGCTGAGAAATTGACATACACAGGTTTACATTGTTGATGTTTTCATATAAAACATACTTGAATTGTAGAAAGGAAAGTATAATACCTATAGCACGCAGTTTCCAGCACACCTCCTGATGTTCCTGGGCCCTCTTGTGAGTCAGAAAATAAGACCTGAATCACAAACCATAACAGGGATAGGACAGGTAAGTTGAAGTATTTTAAATCATGGCTATCAGAGGGCTGATTTAGAAAGAAAAGACTATTCTAATGTACACAAACGTGGATCTCTGGGTCAGTGTGACACATTATTTCATGTAGTTTAAGACATTAATTGTGTGACAATATTTTCAGACAAGGCTAAATGTGAACAATAGACAATTTTTAGGAGCCACAATTACCGGAGCTGCTGAATCAGTGCCTGACTCTCCATCTGCAGGTTCCCATACCTGGAAGTAAAAAATAGTATATCAGTGTGACACTTCAAATTTGACAGAACTAGAGCTTAACACATTTGAACATAAATATTCAATTCTATTATTCTGGCTGATAGTGTATGTGATTTGCGACAGGGGGAATGATCCTTCTTACATTACTTACTTTCAGTGAAAAAACATACAAATTATTATGGTGTGATTTTGCAGGGATCTGCACCAAATAAAGTTGTTTTCTTAAGTTTGTAAAATATGTGTAGGCCAGGACGCTGCAACATTTACCACAATTTAAAATGCTATTTTGGGACATGTTTCATCGTAAAAATATGCCGTCTATGTGAAATCTAGAAACCTTTTCACTTCCAGATAGAATTTACAATATAAGCGATCTAAGATACAACAAATGTAGTACTCACTAATGTATCAGCTGCATTGCATTCTGCAGAAGTTGGACTCATGATGATCACCTCTGAATCCGATGAGTTGGATTCAGAGCTGGTTTCCTGAGCTGTGAAATACAAGAACAGGTATAAGAGGATTTTAGACTACTCAGAACAACAGAGTGCTTTCCTTGACAAACAAATCAATTTAAAAAGCTCTTCTTGGTTGGTAATTCCTTTCACAATTACTTACAAGATGTAAAGAAATCTTCAGCTATACAAATGTACAGTGTGATACGTTGGTAGGCCTTCCCCACTACCTCTTTGTACTCGTTTAGAGTGAAGGGTACTTCTGTTCCTGGTATATTAGTTATCTTTGTACCGTCAGGGTAGAGCAGTACGTAGGGACCGACATGTACATTTCTGTCGAAGGTTTTCATTTTTTGCTCAGCAGCTTTCTGCAATTCGTCCGCATCCGACTCTGGTCGCATCAAAAGGGGAAGTACTGTTCCTCTTACAGTCTTCAGTACACCATCTTTCAGCCTCATAAGGCCTACTGAAATCTACAGAGAAACAATGAAATAGGCGACCGTTAACTACCCTGAACAAAAATATAAACGCAACACTTTTGTTTTTGCTCCCATTTTTCATGAGATGAACTCAAAGATCTAAAACATTTTCTACATACACAAAATAACCATTTCTCTCAAATATTGTTCACAAATCTGAAAAAATCTGTGATAGTGAGCATTTCTCCTTTGCCGAGATATTCCATCCCACCTCACAGGTGTGGCCTATCAAGATGCTGATTAGACAGCATGATTATTGCACAGGTGTGCCTTAGGCTGGCCACAATAAAAGGCCACTCTGAAACGTGCAGTTTTGCTTTATTGGGGTGTCTGGGGGGGTCCGAAAACCAGGGTTGTGAGGGTTAGGATTAGGGTTAGGGTTAGGGTTAGGGTAATGTTGTGAATCGAGTGGCCCATGGTGGTTGTGGGGTTATGGTATGGGCAGGCGTATGTTATGGACGATGAACACAGGCCACTCGATTCACAGTAACTGAGAAGTGAGGAGCTGTTGGACGTCCAGGCGGTCCAGCTATGAATTCACAGAGGGCCCAGCTATAGTAACTGAACGAGAGAGTAATGTCAAATGACAGTAAAATTGACCAATCATATTTTATAATCTATATATATGGATAAATCTTATATATTTATATATAGATACAGTATAGATGGATAGAACTAAGTGACGTCACCCCATTCAAAGTTAATGGGCAGACGAGTTGGAAACCGTTTTTGAAGCTGTCGAAGCTGTAGTGTGGACGGCCAGAGACGAGCTTCTTTCATTTAACCCTTCACATTCCTACAGAAACTGAATAGGCAGATTCGAAGGATTTATTTCTATGGAAATGTTATTTTAAATACAATCAAATCAAGTTATTTTGGTAAAACTAATGAAAAATCTAACAAAAAATATATATATATATATATTTTTTTAATATTTTTAAATATTATGTTCTAGAATATCTTAGGTATAATATCTTATTATCTATCTATATAGATATATACATATCTTATATATGAAGTTTATATATATATATATATATATATATTGCTCGCATAAAATCCCGGGTTTTTTTTGCTTTGTATGCCGTGGGCGGGACATTCATGTGATTGGTTGTTGGTCGCGGTGCTCGAATAAAATCCCCAAGCTTCAGACACGCCCAGCTCCAAGCTTTTTTTTAATCTGTAGTGTGGAAGGGGAGTTTATATAAACTCCCCAAACAGGCGAAAACCTACCAGTTTCACCCACTATCTCTGCCACCTCCCTCCATGCCTGGTTCCTCCGGTTTGTATCCCGGTAAATAGTTCTGTTCGTAAAGAACCGGGTGATTTGCTACCGTAATTTCTCGTTTGGAATATGAGGAAATGAACTGCGGTCTGGCTCTCCCAGCTTGCACGTGGTTTGATTGGCTAGCGCTTGAACTGTCAGATTTGCATAAACGGGATTTGATTGGCTGACTCTGGCTACTCAGGCAGCTGGAGACGGCGGAGACGGACCGCTATGCTACCCACAATTCAGTTCGGCGAAAAGCTAGGCAACGTGACGTCACCCCATTCAAAGTGAATGTGCAGACACGTTGGAAAGCGTTTTTGAAGCTGTCGAAGCTGTAGTGTGGACGGCCAGAGACGAGCTTCTTTCATTTAACCCTTCCCATTCCAACAGAAACTGAATAGGCAGATTTGAAGGGTTTATTTCTATTGAAATGTTATTTTAAATACAATTAAATCAAGTTATTTTGGTAAAACTAATGAAAAATATAACAAAAAAAAAAGATATATATATATATTTTTTTAATGTTTTTAAATATTATGTTGTCGAATATCTTAGGCCCTCACAGAGGGCCGAGAGGACCCTGACGGCTCGCCACTGATTTACATATATTGGAAAGCGGCAATTACTGATGTATTATCCCATATATTGCAATATATTAACACAATATATTATTCTATATAACAATATATTGTAATATATTAACATAATATATTATTCTATATATCTTCAATATATTTTGTAGATATGAATAAATGTGTTTTTCATTTGATTATTAATCAGTATCAGTTGGTGTAGCCAACAGCAAGATTTCCTTTATTAAATCTTTTCAATTAACCAGTAAATCAGAAAACAAAATAATGCAATATAATGACAGTTAATATATGGGGAAATCTATTTTCTTTGCGTAAGGGGGAGCCGTTTGGCCCCCCAGAGCGTTGCCTCCGCAGATCTACCCAACTTGGGACCCGTTATCGTTATTGTTTCTGCCTTTCCCTCTCGGCCTCTTGTGGCCGAACCGTCTATCGGATAGAGAACTGTAGCGACTACAACCTGTATCGTCTCCGTGCACAGAAATGCGACAAGCATACAAAGGAAGAAATTAAAGGAGCTGCTGGAATTTAATAGCTTCACTGTCCTCCAGACCACATGCTGCTACCCATAAGGCCACTGTTTGTGTCTGTCTTTTTAACTTGATGTCTCCCTGATTGCATAATTGTGTACGTGTGAACTTGCTTATTTTTTATGTGCAAAGAGTAGCCTATGTAATAGGGACAAAACCATGTTATCATTCAAACAGGTTTGCCAAGTTTGAAACTGTTTTGGAAATAAGACCCCATTATCTTCATTCTGCCTGTATTGTGATCGGATATCACATGTCGAAGTGTTGAATTGTCATCAAAAGCAGTGTCATTTATGACAATTCTTAAGAGACCACAAGGGTTGTGGAAACTTATAAGTCGGGAATGCGGGCAAAAAATCCCTGTACTCGTCATGCATGTTGTAATGGTCTATTGGTCGTTTCCTGAAGCAATACTGCTTTATTACAGTACATTACATGTTACTTGTTAGATGCTTTTATCCAAAGCGACTTACATACTCAATGCTGTGGACAATCCCCACAGGAGCAATTTTGGGGTGAAGTGTCTCAGGGACACAACGACATGCTGACTGCAGTGGGGTTTGAACCTGTGCTCCCCAGATCAGAACACTAAAGCACTAGTCCACTGCGCTACAAGCCTCCCTTTACGCTTTATGAGTTAGTTAGATGATAGACTTATAAGACAATGATCACACTGTGCAGATTGTATTCTTCCAGTTGAGATATGAACAGACTGCAATGTTATTAGGGTTTGATGGCAACAAAACTCTACAAAATGTAATTAATTTGTATTTCAATATAAAAGTGTGATGCTCTTAATGTGAGTAATGGGTTTAGCAAACATTTATACATTTCACATAATTGTAATTTGTCAAAAAGAAAATATTTGAATCTATAAAACCAAATAGACTCACACCATAACTTTTTATAGAATGGCATTTATTCAAAAGCAAAACAAAACTACATACATCTATTGTTCATCTATTTTACTAGTATATAAACATAGAGAATCATATCCCTATTTAAAGAATTGTAACTAGGTGAAATGTTACTGGTTGTGAGCATTGCAAAGCATTGGTTCATTCACTTGATACATCCAAATAAACATTAAATACAAAATAATCTCAAAAGCAAAAGTGCATTTCTAGTGAAATAATACAAAGATGGGTTTAGTGTGTGTGTGAGCGTAACCTAAAGCCGAGTGGTTTCTTCCTGCCTGAGAGCAATTCTACATGTGTGTGTGCGCGCGCGCGCGCGTGTGTGTGTGTGTGGGTAGGAGTGGGACAACTATTTTGTTTCAATATGGGGAAACATCAGCAGGTTCACAGAGCTCTAGTCCTTTTACAAATCATGTTTACTCCTTCGTACAAACCCCCAAGGGAAATATGCTCTTCACCTCCTGTCTGACAAGTGAAATCCAAGCATCCCGCACATATTTTATTATTGATAGGGTTAGCGTACAGAGCATACAGACACACCTGAGAAGGATTACTCACCTGGATAAATACAACATGCCTTGCTATTTCAGGAACAGTGAGATGGTTCTTTTTGGAGGTATTACAAAAAGGCTGTAATTAATACATTTTTGAGCATATTTAATTGCATTTATAATCATAGTTATAGTCATACATAAAAAGGTATGCATAACCTTCTGTTATTTTAGGAATATGTGGAGAGAAAAGTAGAACACTAAAACACATTATAATGCACTTGAAACACAACAAATCCACATGTAAATGATAAGATACTCGAATATACTTGATATGAAATCAATGCAAAAACAACAATTTAGGGTTGGAGCAAATGAATAATATTATTGGAAAGTCACACATGGCAGAATGTAAGCAGATGAAGAGATTTCTGGTTCTCCAGAGACTATTTAAGAAAAAAAATCAGTGATTGAGATCGATTTCTGCAATTGGAAGTATACATTTTCTAAATTCGATGTACTTTTGCTGTAACAATGTCAATTTCCCCGCTGTGGGACTAATAAAGGATTTCTGATTTGTATTCAGGTCAGGGTGTTTTTATCTTAGAAAACAGAACACTGAACTACCTGCTCTGATACATGTGGTGCTTTTAAGCTTGCACGGAAAGGTGCTATTCCTTTTTACAAAGAAATAAAAGCCTTAGTTGTGAATCGTAAAGCGGTTTATTTTAATTAACATGGCTTCAGTGTGGAATAAAAGTTTAAATACGTTTAAATATAACCTATTAATTAATCATCCATGTAGATTTTTGGCTTCGGGATTCATATTTCCCACAGTACCCAAAAGCAACACATATGGGCAGTGACAGCCTCTAGGGTTCTGGTCAGTGAGCATCGTGATTTGAATGAACAGACCAATCAACGGCCTCGACGCTGGCCCTCCGTCACTCTTGCCCAATCACAGCGCAGCACCGTTGTTTGCCTTCCCTTTTTGAATTGTGCTCTAACAGCGGGCAGACGCCTTCTCGGGACTAATATTAAGTAGTTATCTGTCAACAAACTAACGCAGCAACATTTTGACAATTTGGACTATTTGAACGCATACAGCTCATCATGCATTGACTCCACACTTGAGATACAACGGAGACATTTTTCATATTTTATGATTGTTTTGGACCGAAGAGGACTTATCAATATTTCTTCATTGTAGAGTTGACTCGCTAGCTAGCTAGGTGGCTAGCTAAGTTTGCTAAAGGGCTTTTTGAATTTGACGGTAGCTAATTTAGCTCCGCTTACTACATTTTTCTTTTATTCTTTATCTCTAAGGTACCAGCCACAGGTTGGTAAGTATAGTTTACTTTGTTTGTTTATATTGTGCTGTTAGAAATGCATCTATCTTAACTTTAGCTAACGTCTGTTTTAACAACGTTAAGCAAGGGGAATTTGATGCCGGGTGTAACAGTCAACGTTAAGTGGCCTAGTCTTGATATGAAGTTAGATATATCCTTACAGTTAAGTCCCCTGTTGGCTAAATAATGATTGTGTTTACTATATTCCACAAAGAATGTCTTGAAAAACCCAAGAGGGAAAGGTAACTATGTTGGCCATTCCTAAACCGATCAACATAATAACGTAATAAGGGTGTTTAGTTTGGATATAAGTGTTAATTACCCGTAGAATATATCCTCTTAAATCATAATTTTGGTTGTTTTTTTGTCAGCACTGAGACTTGCACAACGTATCTGCATTCACAAGTGCTTTTCATTAAGCCCAGTAGAACCTCTTGCATTGCTACTGGTATGTAAAACAAACTATAGTTTAACACATAAGTTGAAGTATTAGATTTGTTCCACCATGCCAAAGTTATCTTGGTTGCTTTGTTGCCAATCGAATTATAACTTAGGCAGGGTTTGTGTTTTAAGTCATGCAAAGTTATGTTTCTTGACTTGAGTTTGACAGTTGTCACCCTTTTCTTTTCCTCCTGGTTCCTGTACCTTCTCTTTCTCTTCTCTGCCTTGCGGTTTTCTCCCTCTGTTCTTTCCCTGTAACTTTTGATAGTTTGGACAGTTCGCTGCCTCTATAGGATCCTGCCATGGCTGACAGCAGCATACTAACTTTAGGGACAGCTCGGAGTCTGTTGCTGGATTCTTCAGTCTGTGATTCGAGGATCGGCGAAACCACCAAGGACCATGTGTTCCTGGGCATGGCATATGAAGATGGGGAAGGTCCGTTTTCAGGGGTTACCCTTTTTTCCTCCTCTCCCATCATTTCCTCCCTCTTAACACAGTATATCTAAATACCCATACGCATCAAATTTCAGCGTAGAATATATCCTCTTAAATTAGTGTGTAATCTCATCCTTTCCCTTTATTTGTTCAAGCCTGTTTGTTTTCAACCGAAAACACCAGAATCAATACATTCATTGATTCAAAAAAAAATGCATTCAACTACTCATATCAGACTATAGATATATAGTAAAAAATACGCAGGTAAAATATGCAAGTAGAAAACAGCTTATGCAATCATTTGTGTCTACTTAATGTTCCAGGACGTGGAGTTTTATATCATATGTAATGCATTCTTGACACAAGTATTATTACGTCTGTTGGCTCTAACTCTTGTTATCCATTAGTCAGACTGGCTGTGCTGACATCATCCATGTAATACGAAATAAACCTTATTTAGGGTGCGCCAGTGGAGCACGAGCAGCGTTCCACTGGCGCACTACATTTATTTCAAAGATTTGGATTATTAATACAAAATCTATATGAACTAATATATCATGCATCGTTATATGTTAAGCTACACAGTAGTATAAAAGGTCATTTAAATAAACCCCACTTTTACCAAGAGCAACATTTAAAATGATGAACACATTATTGCATCAAGAATTATAATAAAACAATTGAAAATCTATAATGCCATTCTGCTTAACAAGGACTTGTACTTTTGGTACTTCTTCCAACTGAGCAACACGGACAAAGCTTTGACGCAGTCCGTCGTTGTCGTTGTGTTCGTGAGGGGTGTTCATGATTGCGTTACTGATAAAAAGCATAGTGTTTGTTCAACTTGGGCACCAACTGCAAACCCAACTAGCACCAGCAGGGAACTAAAACAGAACTAATTTCAGCGGAAAAGGGGTATTAGATGTATTTCTAATTTTGAGTTTACCCTTATTGATATTTCATAGTTTGGAGGAAATGTGTAGAGAACCATCTTTCAGTAAAACACAACACTGCTGAACATAAACTATATTCAAAATGTAGAATCAACACCAATCAAAAACAGTTCAAAGTAAAATTAAACCTTATAGAATATTAGGACATATATAGGACTTTTATATTAATCCTCCTCACAATTTCTTCATTAATGTTATAGGCTGTGCTGATAAGGAAAAAAGTCCAATAGACAATCTACCACTTTTCATCCCCCTTATTTCCCTTGTTCACTATGTCTCCCTTCATTTCTCTCAGACATGCTGCCAAAAGTGGAGACGAGGGTTATTCTTGTGGGAGAAGCTGGCAGAAATGGAGCGCTGGTCAAAGCACTGCAGGTACATCATTCCTATATTATTCTTGAAGGTCTGCTATTAGGTTGGTGGCCTTCACAATGTCAGCTTGTCAACATCACTGCTGTTCTTTGTTCGATAAGTAGGACATGGACACTCTTTTTTTTGTAAAGGACAATCTGGATGCTTTAAACTTCCATTGAGGGAGAACTTTTTTCCATTGTTTGTTACATTTTTTCAGTGTTTCCACCCACGGGTGTCGGGGTTGGAGAAACGCATCCTAATCAGCAAAAACAGTTATATAAAAATCCTCAATGGATGTTGGTATAGACTTATGAGTTTAAAAAAGAATTCCTTGTGCAGCTAGTTGATTATTCCTCTGTTTTTTTTTTATACAAAGGAATCTTTCAGCATCTGCTTTCAGCCACAGATTTGAAACATTGTGTTATTCTTAAATCTAAAATGTGAAAACCTTTGTTTTGGATTTTTGATCGGACACTTAATTGCATAACTTCTGGCTTTTTTTTACTATCTTGTAGACCAAACTATTCATTGTAAAAAATCTTTGTAGATTTAATTGATAGTGAAATTCAATCAATTGCAGCCCCAAAACCAACTCGATTAGAACATTTACCTTATTTTGTTGAAAGTAACCATTCTTATTGCCCTTTTAATAATTCTTATGAACAATATAGCTAGTGACTAATTGACTTTTTGTTTCTGAAAGTCGCCTTTTGCTGCCACAAGAAATCCACAATAGGTAGTTGCACATTACGGATGGCACTTTTTCAGACCCACATGACGTTTAATGTCTCGGAGAAAGGAAGAATCTTTTCCCAAGTGATAAATCTGGTTTAACACTTTTTACCTAGTCGTATATATGTTTTTCTTGCTGCTGCATGCTGAGAGGCATCTGAGTACCTCAGTTAGTAGTTACCCTTTTTTTTTCTTTTCTCTCAATTTTGTACTTGTTTAGCCTACAAAAGAAACTTCTTTATTTTTGAGGTAAGGGAGAAGTGCACACACGTTCTTACAGTCTGTCGCTGTGCCTCACACACACATGCCTGTATGTGGAGATAAGGCATGGTAATACAGGAGTCTGGGTGTAATATTTGACAGCCTGCAGAGCCTCTACACCCTACAGCATTAAAGTGTAGCTTTTGCATTCAAATGAATGACTTGTGATTTCCTTTAACAGCTGCTAGCTGTTTCTGGTTTGTTAACATCCCAGTCATTCTCCGCTCCCTGACTGCCATATCAGCCCAACAAAGATTATAAGCTCGCTACACAGCTCAGTACACAACTCCACCAAGTTAACAGGGCCTTACATCAACTGTCTGAAAAGAGAGAAGGTTATTTCTTCCAGTTTGCTTAAAATCTTTGCAAAGAATCAGACGAATAAGGCAATTAATTGATATAAACATATAAAAAAGCAGGACACGAACACAGAACTATGAAAATATAAAGTCAGAAGATGATGTTGTCAGGAAATAATACATGTAAAAGGGTTTGGTGTTACCACTGCCTCCCTACTAAAAGGACAGTTGAAATCCGCAAAGCCACTAAGAGGCCAAAATTATCACACTTGCAGTTTCCCAAAAATATGTTTTTACACTTAACGGGTAGGGCACTAGTGTGCCGGGGGAAATTCCAACTCGGCAGTTGAGCTTGGTGTGTGAGGATCCCTCGTGGGACCTCCTCTTGGTTCTGGCTGGGCCTCCCCGGGTGCATGTCCTCTGTGGCAGTCTGACAGTTCGCTGCGCTTTCCAGATTTTGCTGCTTTCCTGGGCAAAAGGAAAATTAAAATGAAGAATTTGATTAAATGAATTTGTTGCTAATATTGCAAAGGCTTCTTCGCTTCTGATGTCCCTTTCTATTCTTGGTATCTAAAATCTCGCAGCAGGTCTTTCTTGAATCTAAGTCCTGTTTGGTAGGCCTGAAGAATGCTGTGATAGAAAAACATGTGTGTACTGTGATCAGTGGCTGCCAAACTAGTAAAGATTAGGCGAGTTGTGTTATTTTCCCGTATGGTTTTAAGCAACAAAAATGTTGTTTGGATAAACCAGATGAGTGTGTATCACATTAATGATGGAATTGGCATGGCAAAGTCATGACAAAACGGGCATGCTGCCCACACCTATTGGGTTTTAAGACTCTAAAAACACCATCATGATGGAATATGAACAGTTAATGCTGCGCCTTATGAAACCTAAGCATAGTATAGTATAGATGCAGTTGAAAGCAAACCTCTTACCTGCTGCATTATATTCTAGAAATAGTAAATTTGTATTGATGATCAACCTCCCAGTGTCGACATGTTTCCTTGAAACAAACCAAAAGTATACCTGGTCAGGCGGTTGAAACATACAGCATACAACATCCTGTCAAAATGGGGACACTTCTCATGGGGAAAGGTACATGTCTATCACTGCGTGTTTGTGTCTGCCCCAGTAAGCCGCCCAGGTTTCTGTCTTTGAGTAGCGCCATGTGAAGGTGATTTGAAGGCGTGGCGGAGACTTAAGTGCTGCAAGAATGACTTCTCCCCAGGTCTCCCGAGGCTGTCACTTCTGAAGGCTCCCAGCTTAAATCATCTATTTCTCCCTGCTAATCAGCCACACGGCCACAACCAAAGACATCCGCCGACAGCTCCATCAGAGCTCTCTCGATTGCCTGCCTGACCGCCCGCTGCCATCACTCATGCAAGCCACGGAAAAAGAGAAGCCCCCCTACCATTCCTTTGCGCCTGTCCTCGTTTTTTCCTCCCCTTCCTCCTCGGGGCTTTGAACTTCTATATACATTTTTAAGAGAAATTCCATCTCCTCCCCTGCCCACCCCCTGTGAGGCTTGATACTCGTTTGAAGTCACTGTCTTAGGACTTGGCAAGGACACGGAGCCCACCCTATCTCTTCCACACCGCCTCCTTTCTGAATCCTAAAACCTAGCCATCCTAGCTTTTGTCTGCAAGTCCTGGTTAATTTATATGAATTTATCCGTGAATTACTCTTTTTGTCATTCTTTTTCTCAACCTTCTGTCCTTTCCTTCCTTTCAAATACCAGTGTTTGACATCCACTTCCTGCTGGTTGGTTTTCACAGGCCATCAGAGTAATGGAGGTACCGGTGGTAAAGATAAGAGAAGGGGAGGCAGGAGCCGAGGAGAAAACCATGATAAAATCTCTAGTCAATATGGTACAGTACGCTGTCTGCCTCTCCGTGTTACTGTCTGATACTTTGATGGGGACTGGGATGTGCTGCATGACTCTTAATTCACACTGGGTACTCACTCAATCACCGTGCATGTCCAAATCACTGATATGGAATTAATTGGTGGGTGGATATTCAAATATATGTGATGTAATACTTGATAATGGAGATTTGCACCCAAATGTCAAAGAGAGTTCCTAGGCTTAAGAGTAATATTGAAGTCATTTAAGATCATTTCTTCATTGCATTTGAAAATGGGCAGTTTCCATCTGTTAAAAGTTGCAAGAAGACCAATTTGATGCAAATGTAATTAGAAAGGTAATTAACAATGTAACTAAAGCTTTGGATTTTTGAGTGTCCTCTCCTTTTAAAAAAGTGAATGATGTGTGAATTAGCTTCCTCTCTGGGACTGAGTTAAGAAGATTGATAACAATCTCAACTTTACATACCTAAAGTCAGGATGTGGTAACAATTTGTTCCTCTGGCCTTCATCAAGTCTACAGCTACAGTGTGGTTTGCCAGATACATTTCTGTGTATGAACACATAAAACACACAAAATAAGACATGTTCACTAGCTAGCTGTAGAAGCATTCATTTCGTAGGTGTATTTTTTTAACATTGGACAGAACAAAGCCATCTGTTTTAACTTGATTCAGATTTTAAGCTAAGCGAGGGTAACATTGGTATCAATCTTCTCATATCACTTTTAGAAATGAAGCCATAAAATGTTTGTACCATAATGCTTAACTATTCTCACAGTTCTCTAAAGGTTTGTGGATCGTAACATTGTAATAACCAATGTAATTCTAACTGTGTATGTGTGTCACTTCACTTTCTTCTGTGTCACCTACTGGATGTCATTTGTCTTTTTATGCAGGTTTACAGGTATTCACCCCGGCACTTGATTCAAACAGTTCTATTCTGTTTCAAATTAGCGCAATCTCCTTTTACAATGAAGCGTTGATTGTTTTTCTGCAGCACTGAGAATGCTTTGTATACGGCACAGAGAGAATAGTATGTGCGTGTTTCTTTATGTGTAGGAGTGAATGACCTAGAAGAAGAGTATTTACTACACATATTTGTCTTGATAGTTTCCGGAAGGACACATATTTAACAGAAAACAAGGAAAATCTTAATAAAAAAAACAGCTTACTGACTTTCTGCTTCTTGTGATGCAACATATATAATGGCCTGCACTTCAGTAAAGAACTAGGTCGAATTCAACAGTCTAGAAAAGGTTGTGCAATTTAAGTCTTAGTGTTTAATGATAGTTTAATTCCAGCATAATCGGTTTGTTTGCTCTCTCTAACGTTTACCAATAACAGGAAAAATGCTTATAATATAAACTAATCAATTACAACCAGCCTCACTAACAAGGCTAACCAACCCTTGATTCACTGCTAATTTGCTGAATAATCGTACACTTCTGTAATCTGTATGTTGCATTACCTTTAGTTGTCCATTGTGAACTGTTGCGGTACTAAATCCTGTGATTCTTCCTATTCAGGACATCAACACCCCTTGCATTATGACAGACAGCATCCAGGAGTTTGCAGATGGAGAGAACACTGATTTTGAGACGGTGTTCGTCCTCACAGACTTTGATTCTCCTGACTACAGCTACCTCTACAAACGGGACAACCGCATCGTCGGGCCTCCTGTCGTGCTGCGCTGCGCTGCAAAGGGGGAAGTAAGTAACTGATTCACCACATATTTATTAGAATCTCTGGGGCATGAAATGTTTCACAGACATGTATTCTGGAAGAAATTAATTTCAGCAGAATATCTCAAAGTGGCATTTCAGGGGTAGACATTAAGGGTAAAATGCCGGTGGAATTGTATTATCACTGGCCCCACCATTGTAACCACTGGCCCGGAGCATTCGTCCGAAAAGAAATGGACTTATAATGAAAAAAATTAACACATTTGATGCAATAGTAATTTATGCACTAACTACATTACTACTTGTAATACAACATTTGAATCATCAGTTCTTCCTCATTTTCCTCAATTGTTCATATTTGGTTTATTAAAATAATGAAATTCTGGTCATTGTTAAAAAATGTCTGCTATTATTATGAGTTATTATTTGTATAATGCGCTTTCTGCCTTCCTGTCATTAGGAGTTAGAAATGTAATGGCTATGTAGTAGATTAGATTAGAACCTTCATTATCCTAAACTGCTGGGACATTTCCCTATAGCCAATACCTTTTATATGTTCTACTTTTCACTTACTTGTCAGCATAGGTCGGCATTGATGTACAGAGCCGACAGAAGACCTTGTTTATATTGGCATCATATTGAGAGGTGCAGCCAGTGACGCATCCTAAAACCAGGAAGTAAGCTGCTGGTTCCCTTGACAAAATGCAATGGGATTTCTCCACAGGGTTTTGGAAAATAGCTGGAAATAAGGTCTGTGGAAAACAAACCTGTTTGATAAATGCACGTTTTGTTCAGCCGGATAATCTCCACGTTTTGTTACCCTACTTTTATAATTTTCAAATCTTAAATTTAATCGATAGATTATGAAAGGGTTTTAGTACGCGTTACAGTGTGGCTAAAACCTTCTCTCCCTCTTCTTCTCATACTCCCTGTCCCTCTCCTTTAACTCCTCCGGTAACTTTCTTTTATTTGAAGATTGTTTTTTGCCCGGTACTTGGCCGGTTACCGCTGGTATTAAAAACATTTTGGCGAATGGCTGGGTGGCACGATAGTCTGTAGTGAAGAAGGAGCGCACTCCCGCTCACGGGAAAAGCTGTTTGCTTTTCACCAAACAACAACAACCACCTCACGAAACGCTATGTTGTAGCGTTAATAAACTAAACAATTTAACTAAATTGCTAGTCAAAATACCAATACCACAGGACAATTTTTTTTTTTAAAGCAATATTTTTAGTGGCCCGAGCGGGCAAGTGGAAAGTACGTTATGCTGGCCCGCGGTGTCTAAATAGTGCTTCCGGGCCAGCGGGCCATTTATAATGTCGAGCCCTGCATTTCCCCCCAAAAGCTATGCCTCTTAAACCTTTTCAACCTGAAATTAAGAATATACTGAAATTTACTTGAGTGGAGGAACCACCAGATGCAGGCCTTAAAGAGCATCTTGCAGGTTTTTTTTTTTCTACATTTATGCTTAAACTTGCTTGAAAATGACAATTTAAAAAAAGTGAATGTAGGATTTGATATGTTTTACGAGACATAAGGGCAGGAATTCAGAGGGAAAGGAGCAATTTTGAGCTCTGCTTAAAAACTGCTTTTTTTTAAGGTCATACGTCAAACGCGTTATATTACATCACAAAGGGTAAACATCTCCTGCCACACATTTACTGACACAAACATTTGTATCATCTGTTGTAGACCCCAATAAATAAAATCAAATAAGAACTCTTTCTCAAAAAAGATAAACGCCATTCTTAAAATGTATAAACGAACAATAGTTTGATTAATATTGATTAGAATCAATAGAAATAAAATAATTGAGAGAAGAAAAAGAGATATATTATCTATCAAAACCCAGTTAGATTAACATTCATTGGATTGCACACTTTGTTTGTTTGTGTGGATATGTAGCACATTAACATTTTAATAGCACTTAATGACTGACTGAATGGAAATGACAGTAAATGAAAATATAAAACGAAAAAAGCGATCATGAAAATGTTTCCAATAAATGAATAAAATGATTTTTGACCACTTTGTTGTTCAGATATATCACATATTTGTAACTAAATGATACATGAATTGAAACAAAACACAGTTTAAACTGAGGAGTGACTTTCGTGAGTTTCATTTATTTTCTTCACTCCGCTGGGGTACTGCTCTCATGTCAAGAACAAGAAGCATGAGATCAGTGCATGCACTGCATCGTCCAATCAGTGAGCGATACACAGTAAGGGGGCTGGGCGAGTATCTGAGGATTTCATCAGAGGATGGACTGGTGGTTCCTCGATTATCGCTCCTCCATTATCGCTCCTCGCTCCTCAATCCTCGGTCCTCTGGCAGAAATAAGAGCCATGGGACGGTACTCAAGATGGCGCAGACAAATCAACTTCCGGTGAGACTGAGGAGCGAGGAGCGAGGAAATGAAAATAGTCGACCTGAGACGAGGCCAAACTCTCCACAGCTTTATCAGGAAACCGTATTACATCTCTCTCCCCCCCCCCTTCGCTGCTCTCTCTCTCTCCCCTCCGGTACACGGCACCGTAAGACGTAGTGTGGAGTTGCATTAGGTAACGCTATGGTGGCTGTACTGCTCCAGCCGTCTCCTTTGTGTTTGTTTGTTTCCCCCTGTCTGTGTTGTTTGTGTGTGCGTGGTGGCTGTCACTCCTGGCTCCCGGCTCAACCTCCACTCACCTGCTGCAATCAGCTGTGCACCCTCCCCGACTACACACCTGCTTTCCATCAAGCAATTTACAACGGCATATCAACGGAGGCTCCACAACCTTTCTCCGCCAGATCGTCAAGTATCAGCCGTATCTCGCGTCTCTCCTCCGGTACACAGCACTGTAGTGTGGAGTTGCATTAGGTAACGCGAGATACGGCTGATACTTGCGCATTACTTTCTGTTATGGATCAGTATCAACAGTCCTGCCAGTAACGTTACTATATTATCAATGCTACGTTAGTTATAGCCTGATATATGATAGCTAACTTTACAATGTTGTGATGTGACGTTAGCTAACATTCTGTAGCTAACGCCGGTCACTCACCAAGATAGCTGCCCAGTTCTTCACTGGTTCTCCTCACAACAAAGCTCAATTTCTCTCCCATGGCCGTTATTTCTAATAATCCTTGGCTGCTCCTGGTCTCTTGGACGCCTAGCAGGCTCATAATTATAAGGTTGTGGTCCGTCATATGCCATTGAATATTCATGTTCAACTTCTTCTGTGTCGAAACTAGCATTGGGATCCATGTTTATTAATACGTTACACCGGCCGCTCTCCCCCTTGTTTCCCCCATGTTACGTCAGACGCGGGAGGTCACGTGCCGAGGCTTTTTTATGCGGAAGTGAACATTTCTTACAAAAACGACGCCAAATGTCACTGTAGTGTATATTTCTGTATATTTTTTTGAAAATCTAGTGTATTCATCATTTTCCTACACATTTATTCACAGGTGTCTTTAACCTGGAAGTTCCTCTTTAAGGCCCGGACACACCAATCTGACACCAAAGAACTGACACAGACCCACCCCGACTGTTGCGTCGCCTCGCGTCTCTGAGTTTTGGCCATGTGTCGCACTGGAACACACCGCAAAGACTTCAAGCGAAGGCCAAGAAGCACGTACGAACTGCGCATGCGTGAGTGGCAATAACTCTCCTTACCAGCAGGCGGCGTTAGTGTGTATTCGTCATTCAAAGGAGCCAACAACCGGAAGACAGACTGCGTGATAACCGAGAGAAGAAGAACAGACTACGTGATATAAACAAACAACAAATAGCGTGTGTGTTCCATTTTCACTCTACAGCAAGAAGCTCATGGGGCTTTCCCGAACCTGTGTCGAGAGCTGGAGTTAAAGGCCACATGTCATGCTTTTCCGGTTATTACCCGTCCCCTTGTGTGTTATGAAGGTTTTTCTGCATGTGAACGCTGTGCAGAGTCAAAACCCTCAAAGTACACCCTGTAGCGAGTAAAACTCTAAAACAGAAAATACCTCCCCAAAACGCCTCGTTGGTGAAACGTCATCATGATGTCATCGTCATTTGATTCTTCCGTGTACTGGTCCATTTAGTTCCGGGTACGTGCTTTCGAAAGCACGTACCCGGAACTAAATGGGCCAATCCGTGGAGCCGTTACGTTACGTCCGCGGAGCCGTTACGTTAAGCCCCCGCTGATTGGTCCAAATTGACCAATCCACACACACTCGGTGCATGCAGCCCTGCTGACTTCTGCTCCCTGCTTCAGGCTGATAACAAACAGTTGGGATCGTGCAAAATTCTCTCTGCAGACCCATTCTCACAGCGTTTATCAATCTATAAACCTTTTTCTTACTCAATATCAAGCCACACTTATTGTTTTTATTTCGGCTGTGACTTTGTGTGTGTTCAGGTTGAGTTTGGCTGTGTATCGCTAAACAAGGAAATCACGGAGGGGGGGGGGGATGCTGCAGCGAGCCCTTTAGTGGAGAAAGTGAATACTGCTGAATACACATACTTTACAGAGTATGCGAAACCAATGTGAGTTTGGAAAATTGCACAGTATTTTTCTATTTTCGTATACCTCAACAATGGAATTATGATCAGTGGAAATGGCCATGACACCTCTCCTTTAAATGAAATCTCAGATTTGCCTTAATAGTTTGTTTGGGTCCCTCACTTCCGTTTCACTTCTCATGCACTGATTCGCTAGCTGAAAGGCCAATCAGAGTGATTTCTTTTGCCGACTCTCCGCCGGGTTTTCGGCCGAAAAGGCGTCGGCCCTGCTGAAAAGACCCGACAGTGCGGGACACACCAATCTGAGTAGGGCGTGTCGACGCTCATCGTCGGCCTGACGCCCACCGACGCCGATAATCGGCCTGGTGCGTCCGTGCCTTTTAGATGAAACTAAGGTTTGGAACAGGGTGATGAACAGCTGTCTGTCTGACAGAGACTTTACATTGGATTCTGATGCAGAACATGAACAATAGGTCCTGACTGTAGCACCCTCACATTTGTCAGCAGAAGACAGGACAGAAATACATGCAGGTGTAGACTGCGTTGCAGGGTATCTTAAAATGGTATCTTTAACTGTTTTTTTCCTATGGCAACTATTATGTTGATTGACTATTTATTTTACACTGAGTACCAACTCATCGAAGAGAATAGAGTGGTGATGATGTATTTGTTTAAAGGACCAGGCAGTGATTATAACAAAGGCTAAGAGCTGAGACAATTGGATTGTTCCTTTTGGATTTTGGAATATTGAAGAAAATGTCTTTTGCATGCAGAAGTTTTTTATACTTAAACTTGTTGTTCAGCAGGATAATCTCTACATACAAGCATAAAGGTTATCAGAAGAAGTAAATAGCTATACTATAAAGGGGTTACATCATGGTGACATGACTTCACGTCACCACCACTAAGCTAAAGGCGGCTTAAGCTGTACATGGTTAGGTTTAGTCACTTGTAAGCAACCTCTGATTTTAAGACACATAACATCTTTACATTCACAGTGGCATATTTTATGTAATAGAATAAAATATATATTTAAAAAAAAAATTGTTTGTATTTACCACATACCTTATTTTGCTAATTTAACCATAAACACATACACATGACTAAATTGCTAACTCATTACATGGTTGAAGAATCATTCTTGCACCACTCCATAGCTGAAGGACAGACTATCTCAACCTCAAGCTGTTGGCTGCACTGCTAGGATAATCAGAACCCATTCAATGCTATTTATCATGATAACACACACACACACACACACACACACACACACACACACACACACACACACACACACACACACACACACACACACACACACACACACACACACACACACACACACACACACACACACACACACACACACACACACACACACACACACACACACACACACTAGTGTCCTTGGGCAAGACACTTTACCCGTATTTGCTCCTGTGGGTATTGTCCACAGTAATGACTCTTACATGTCTAATATGTGTAATGTGTAATTGTAAAGCGCTTTGAGCACCTGTAAAAGCGCTCTAATAAAAAATGTAATGCATTATTATTATTATTATTACTAGGGATCGACCGATATGGCTTTTTCAAGGCCGATACCGATTATTAACAATCAAGGAGACCGATAACCGATATTTGGAGCCAATATACATTTGCAGTAAAATCAGAAAATCTTGGTGTCAAAATGTAGAATAACAAACTCCAACACAACTTCTTTGAAATGCATTTAAGCATATATTATGTTTAATGAACTTTTAAACATCTTTCAACTGGTTTCCTTTGTGCCCTTTTCTTTAGTGCAGCCATCTGCAATGAGTTAGACAGAGAGTTAAAAGTGGGGCTGCGGGCTGACATGCTTAACTAACAATAATGCTTCATTTATTATATCAAAACAATGCCTGTCTATCTAGCATAAAATCCCAATAAACTGCTAGCAACTGCAAAACACTAGTGCTAGCTAATGTTTCGCAAAATATTAAAAGTGAGGCTATAGTAGACCTAACGTTAATCTAGTAGCCTCACTTCTAATATGTTGCTAAACATTTGCTAGATACATGTTGGCTAGCTAATGAGCTTCACATATCAACCTGAAAAACTGCGAGGCGCCACTCGCAGCCCCCCCTCCGCACGGCCCGTCTACACTACAGGCATGAAAAAATCCTGAAGCTGGGCGTGTCTGAAGCTTGGCGATTGTTTGCGAGCAACCAATCACATGAATCTCCCGCCCCCGACATACAAAGCAATAGCAATGTTAAAACGAAGTAAACTGGATATAAACTCTCCAAACAGGCGAAAAAACTATCAGTTTCACCCACTGTCTCTGCCACCTCACTCCATGCCTGGTTCCTCCGGTTTTTTATCCCGGTAAATAGTTCCGGTCGTAAAGAACCGGTGATTTGCTACCGTAATATCTCGTTTGGAATATCAGGAAATGGACTGCGGTCTGGCTCTCCCAGCTTGCACGCGGTTTGATTGGCTGCGCTTGCACTGGCGGGATTTGCATAAACGGGATTTGATTGGCTGATGCCAAGCATCGAGCCTCAACAGTTGAACATTGTTCAATTTTTGATGCCGATAGATGCTCGTGATGCTTGCAAAGCCATGCCATGCTACGTCACCCCATTCAAGTGAATGGGCGAAGCGTTGAAAGCATTTTTCGATGCCTGTAGTGTAGACGCGCCGTGTGTCTGCGTTCTTTCGCACCTGCTAGTGATGTGTCGGTCGCGAACGAACGACGGGAGCCGGTTCGCGCCCACGAACGAGCCGGTTCTTCTTTTTTTTGTTGCGGAGGGATCTAGATCGGCATGAAGGCACATTATGCAATGTGCAATGTGCACATTATCCCGCTTATTACATGGCCACATTCTCAACAAAGTAACGACATGACTCAGTATTAATTTAAATGCTTTTATGGATTTAGAAAATGATTTTATTGATTTAAAATATAGTTGTATGCATTTATTTAAATTGACATTCATCCACTAGGAAAAATAGTCCGTTGTTACTGTTTGAACTAACGTAGCAACGGCACGGCAGGAACTGCTTCGATAGTGTTTTTGAGGAGCTTTTTGATTACGGATTTGAAAACAATGTTGCTTGCTTTAAAAGTAGCACAATTCATTATGTCAAACTTTGGAAAGTATCTAGATATCCCTGCCCTAATGCCAAAGTAAATATCAACGGAATATGTGTCACCGTTTGATGTCTATGTCTGGACCGCTGCGTACAAAGGAGGGTTTCTGCCCCGTTACTTCTCTTCTTACTTCTATAAGAATAAAACCATAGACTGTATATATAACGAATAAAACACGGAGGAGGGAGATCTCTTTTTCTCCCCCTCGTCTGAGAGGCCCTCTCTTGCAGGGGGGCGTGCAGCCATGGGCTGAAAAAACATTTGGCCACAGCAAATCATTTATATTAAACATGTAATTTTTACTTTTGAATACTTCAGTACAGAGGATGTATTTATTAATTTAAGTGATATATGTGTACACATAGGCCTATACATCATTCATTAGTCAAAACGGGGCTACATTTGATTTAATTATAAAAGGTATAATATGTGGTAAACTGAAGAGCCGTTTGGGAGCCGAGCCAAATGATCCGGCTCACCAAGAAGAGCCGGAATTCCCATCACTAGCACCTGCCTGTAATCTGAGAAGATCCCGCCTCTCTGGCTGGCTCCCACCCGGAAAATCTTCAGTGTTGATTGACACTTCAGTAATAGCATATCAGATAGCGCTGTGGGCAGGACATTGCTCGTGTACACAGAGTGGTGACTGCAGCCAGGGAAACAGCCAAAGTTTTATAGGCAATTTGATAAAAAAAGGCCGATACCGATAATCGGTCAAATGCGGAATATCGGTCGAACCCTAACACACACACTCACTAACTATTCTCTCCCTCCACCAACCTCACTGTCACTCATTACTGTACTGTGGGCAGAACTGGTTTTCAAGTCGTGGTGTCAGATTAGCAGCTAAATAAAAGCATATTTATGAAACCGCCAGCACACACATAAACACACTTATCTCCCTCTTTAACTGCACCTGCGTGTGTTAAACACAACCTGCACACTGAGGTATAACTTTATTTAAATAAACATCTTGTAAAAATCAGAAAAGATGCCTTTGCCCTGTGGAAACCCTTTACTTAAACAAATTTTGATGCATCAGTTTGTGATAACTTTTTTTTCTCTGGCAGCCGTTCTGTTTTAAACAGAACCTATTTGGGTTTTTTATTTTTTTCACCCCTTTTTTATTTTCTTCCCCGCAGCCTCTACAGTTTTCATGTCGTCCTCTCTACTCCGCCACCATGCTAAACCTGTCGCTGTGTTTCACTGGCTTCAGGAACAAGGAGGAAATTGTGAGTATACTAATTTCAAACGATACAACTCTTTTTGTTGAGGGATGAAAATGGGGTACTTTCTTAATGATCATTCTGCGTGGAAAGATCAGTATTGTGTCATATGCAGCAAAATCCCAAAGAAACCACTGAGGCCGTGTAGCTGAGTGCCTGGGTGTCAACAAGACATTTTTTTTAACCACATGTGGTTGTTTGACCCCCAGCCATTAAGCAGGGTGTGCAGCCTCTTCCCATTTCTAGGCCATCAAATAAAGCAGACCTTTGGGGTCTGCGGATGGAAATGAGCTCAAAGCTAAAATCCGGCATATTTACACTTGAAGCATTATTTGTCTTAAGTGTTCATTAATGTGCATTGTCCCTGTTCAAATAAACGATGAAATGAAAATAAATGTATACACAGGCACAATTCACCCTTTAGCTTCTCTATGATACAACACAGTGGGGAACAGTTTTCCTACATTGCTGTGTTTTTATGTGCTTTACTGTTTCCACTGTCCTTCTCGTCACTACTGTGTGAAATGATTGGTTTGTCAGTTTGAGATATGGAAGAACAGTGACAGGAACAGGAGTGAAACTAAACTCCAAAACAGATATCCTTTGTTTGTGAACAGCTAACTGCTAACTAGCACAGCGATACATGACTCAGGTCAGGTGGGGGATCCCGGGTCAACACCAACGAGAGCTAAGATTGATACAAGGTTATTACAGATCAAATGGAATCCTTTTATACAATTAGTTGCTCTTGTTTCATTTGGACCTAAAATACAATGCAACTCAATATTCTAAACTAAGCACAAAAAGTACGGAAATGTGTGTTTGGCGGATTATTTCTTTGCTGTAACAATGCTCCTTGGCAATACATCTTATACCACTGGGGGGGGCTTTTTATTTCCCTTTTTTTAAATGGTGCCACATTTGTGAGGAACATGCACAATTAATTAATTTAACGAACAGCAGCCTCAGTAGCGTGGGGAAGAACCATAGAAGCCACAACGGCCGCCCCTCCTCATGCTGGTCACACACTGCTGTGGGATGACATCCCACTCTTCAACCAGCATTTGACGCATTCAGCCAGCGTGGTCGTGTTGGTCACTCTGGCCCTGCTAAAGATGACAAGCCACCAGCAAAGCCAAATGTTTGGTGAATATTGTTTCCCTCCTAGTGCTGAACTCATGTTCATTTTCTGTCCTGCAGAAGAACTTGGTGAATCTGGTTCATCACATGGGGGGGACCATCCGGAAAGACTTCAGCACCAAGGTTACTCATCTCATCGCCTACTCCACACATGGAGAGAAATACAGGGTGTGTACATCTTTCTTTAACTTTTGTAGTCTAACTTTTTTTTTAAATCAGTGGGTATCTCACTTCAATCAGGGATGCAAACTTCTCACCTTTCGGCGAAATTCGCAGTTTTGAATCCAAAAAAAATAAATATATATATATATAGAACTTCAGCAGCTACATAGCCTACGGTGCGTTCGTTAATAGTAACTTTGCGGTCCGGAGTCAGCTGTTAGCAGGGGCGGACTGGCCATCTGTAGAATCTGGAGAACCACAGCACGGCTGGTCGTCAAGGGCCGTTGACGGCGGCCGGGCCTTTTAAAAAAAATGAAATAGTTTATCGTCATCATTTAAGTTGCGCTGACGGCCGATAGAGGGCGACAGCGGCCGCTAATGCAGTTGTGTGGTTGTTATCTGTCAAATAATCACACTCGAAGAAGAAAAAAGACCGGCCACACGGAGAGAAGGGATTAGACGCCTTGGCAGACAGGGAGAATGAAAAAACATCGATAAAAATCCAAGAAAACAAAAATAAAAAGGTGGGGCCGAGAAGGCAAGAGGAAAAAAAGGTGAAGTCACTCGCAGGTGAAGCATATAAATGTCGCAAATTGACAGACCTTTTTGGCAGCAGCGCTGCTACAAGCACTATCAGCAGCAACTTAGAACAAGTGCAAGATGATGAAGAGAATGATGAGGGCGCGAGTTCAGAAATACAGCCAGCCTCCTGCGTTCATGATGAGGGACAGAGTTGAGCTGCTGGAAGAACCAGCTCAACTGGCACATACAAGTGCAGGGCAAGAGCAAGAGGTGGGTGAGAATTATCCCTTGAACTCAGTGGCGTTTTCTCCTGTAGGCCAAGCCCTGTTTTTTTGGATTGTAGTTATAATTTTAATAAATAAATAAAAACACTTTGTTTAGTTTCGGTAATTATTCTGCCGGCCCATCTCTCCCCCATTCTCATTAGTATATGAGTATTTTACAAAGAGTGAAACAGCGCCCCTCTAGATGTTATGGTTAAACAGTAGATTGCACTCTGTTGCGAGAGGAGGCTAGCCGAAATTGGCTTCCCTTGATGAAAAAAAATTGAGGGATTGACCATTCAGATGAGGCTCACTTCATGCCTCACAATCCAATCAAATCGCATCAACTTCAGTTTGTACTGTAACTGTCATCACCGCCCTTAAAAAGTAGCAAGCAACTGAAGCAAGTGCAATTATGGAGGGTGGAGATTTAGAGTATTTCATCAAAAATAATGTTACTAAACTTCCGCTACAGCAGCAACTAAAAATGAAATCTGATGACAGGCCAATGCCCAAACTGAAGCTGTGTACAGAGAGGAAAAAAGGAGCGAATCGGACGTAAAACTTTAAACAATAAACAGCGGATTTCTAACATTTGACATTTCATGTGGCCGGACTGGGTCAGTTTCCAGGGCTGAATTTTAGTCCCAGTCCGCCCCTGGCTATTAGAACGGGCCGTTCAGGTGTTCAGAGCAGAGCTCCCTGTCGGAGCGGCAGAGCGTGATGTGAATTGAAACGTTTTTCTGTCGCAATATTATTTAAGGAATCCTGGAGCTAGCTAACTAGCATACATTGTCACTATCTGCTAACATTTCCTATCGTTTTCTAATAGGCTATAAACAGAGGTGGCATAAGTATAGATCTTGTACTAGATTAAAAGTAGAAGTACTCAGATCTGGTACTTTTGTAAAAGTAGAAGTACTCAGATCCTGTACTTGAGTAAAAGTCGAAGTACTCAGATCTTGTACTTGTGTAAAAGTCCTCAGATCTTGTACTTGAGTAAAAGTAGAAGTACCAGAGTATAAGAAAAGAGCTGTTATTTTTAAGGGGGCGGGGTTGATAGGTTTATCTGTGAAATAATCACCATGATAATGATTGACTGTATTGCCAGCAATCTACTTTTTCTCACAGAAAAATGTATAACTTGCTACATCTCTCAGCCAGCCAAACTACTACTCAAGCAGCATGCATTATGCCATCATCTACGGCAAATTTGCATTCAGGAAAGCAAGTTCCCGTAAAGGCGAGTGGGTTTATGGCAGGCAGTGAACCATTGATAAAAAGAACGGCTCTCACCCAGTACGACTCGGTTCCCTTCGTTCGTACCAAAGAGCCGTTCAAAAGAATCGGATCGTTCGCGAACGTAACATCACTAGCAGCTAGTTTGAATGACTTTGTATACTGGGTAGCTTGTGAATTTACTCAAGGTGTAACTAAAGTCTGTGTGAGCCTCTCCCACAGGGTTCAAACAGGGACGGAAAGAGCAGGTTGGTTGACCACAGGCGTTTATTATCTCCAAACAACAATATGCGCGGGTCTCAAACGTTGCCTGGGTGGGAAACTTCACAGGTCCTTTGGCGACCTTCCAGGAGCCCGCCTACTGCATAACAGAACAGAACCAGGTTACGACATGCTTTTCTTCCCGCACTGATTACCTGATTCCGATCAGCTGTCTGGCCTCCGGCCGAGCCACTCCCTTCACTCCAGCAGCCAGCGCCCAAACCACACCCCGCTGCCACATACCCCCACCGCCCGACTCAGGCCGGGATCCCGCCGGCCGCAAGCTGACTCTCCCCCCCTCCGCCGAGCGAGAGAGGAAATCAGCCACGACCATCCGGTTACCCGGCCTGTGGATCACCTTGAAGTTGAAAGGCTGTAACGCCAGATACCACCGAGTGATCCGAGCGTTGGCATCCTTCATGCGGTGGAGCCACTGGAGCGGGGCATGGTCCGACCATAGGGTGAAAGGGCGCCCCAGGAGGTAGTACCGCAGGGCGCCGACTGCCCACCGTATGGCGAGGCACTCCTTTTCCACCGTACTGTAGTTCACCTCCCTCTGGACGAGCTTACGGCTAATGTACAGTACGGGGCAGTCGACCCCCTCTACGTGCTGGGACAAAACGGCCCCCACCCCACTGTTCGAGGCGTCGGTCTGCAACACAAAAGGGAGAGAGAAGTCAGGAGAATACAGAAGCGGCTTACCACAGAGGGCTTTTTTAACCCTCTCAAACGCCAGCTGACACCGCTCCGTCCACTGGACCGGATCTGAAGCACCCTTTCGGGTCAGGTCGGTTAGGGGACTGGTCAGCTCCGAAAAGGACGGGATGAACCGCCTGTAGTAGCCGGCCAGCCCCATGAACCTCCTGACCTCTTTTTTCGTCTTGGGCGCCAGACAGGCTGAAATGGCGGTTGTTTTCTCTATCTGTGGCCGCACCTGCCCGCCGCCCAAGTGGTACCTCAGATACCGTACCTCCCTCCGTCCAACCGCACACTTCTTCGGGTTGGCCGTGAGCCCCGCCTGCCTCAGGGACTCAAGCACCGCCCCCACCTGCTGCATATGCTGCTCCCATGTCTCAATGTGAATGATGACATCATCCAAGTAAGCAGCAGCATATGCAGAGTGGGGACGCAGCACCCGGTCCATGAGCCGCTGGAAGGTGGCTGGAGCTCCGAACAACCCGAAAGGAAGTGTGATGAATTGGTATAAACCATACGGAGTGGAGAAGGCCGTTTTTTCCTTAGACTCTGGAGAAAGGGGAATCTGCCAATAGCCTTTGGTTAAATCCAGCGTCGTGTAAAAGCGAGCAGTGCCTAGCCGATCCAGGAGTTCGTCGACCCGGGGCATTGGATAAGCATCAAATTTGGACACCTCGTTCACCCTGCGGTAGTCCACACAGAACCGGATTGACCCGTAGGACTTACGTACCAGCACGACGGGGCAACACCAGTCACTGGTGGAGTCTTCTATCACTCCCATCTCTAGCATAGCCTGAAGCTCCGCCTGAACAATTTTCCTCCTGTGTTCAGGCAGCCGATAGGGCCGTGAACAAATGGCCACGCCCGGGGGCGTTTCTATGCGGTGGTGTATGAGAGAGGTGCGCCCTGGCAGCGTAGAGAACACCTCGGCAAACTGCCTTTGCAACGAAGCAATGTCTGCTCTCTGGCCCGGTGAGAGATTGTCGCCACAACAGACCGGGGCTACTTTGTTGCTTTTAATGACCTCCGGTCCCAACTCATCTCTCTCAATCACCATGGTGGCCAGAGAAACCGACGCCACATCCCTCCATGCTTTCAGGAGGTTAAGGTGGTAAATCTGTGTTGCTCCCCCCCTGTCAGAACGTACCACCTCATAATCTACGTCCCCCACTCGTCGTGTGACCACGAAGGGTCCTTGCCACTTGGCGAATAGTTTAGAGCTAGAGGATGGGAGTAATACAAGCACTTTATCTCCCGATGAAAATTGTCTCAGTTTTGACCCTCTGTTGTACAGGCGCTGCTGACGTTCCTGAGCCTGGAGCAAATTTTCCCGTGATATCTGCCCCAGTGAGTGGAGTTTTGCTCGCAGGTCCATAACGTACTGTATTTCGTTCTTACTGGTGCTTGGAACCTCATCCCAGTTTTCCTTAACTAGGTCCAAAACACCCCGGGGCTTCCTACCAAATAACAGCTCAAAGGGAGGAAATCCCGTGGAGGACTGGGGCACCTCCCGCACTGCAAACGACAGATGATCTAGCCATTTATCCCAATTACGGCTATCTTCGTGAACGAACTTACGAACCATGTTCTTTAGTGTTTTGTTAAACCGTTCCACCAGGCCGTCGGTCTGCGGATGGTAAACACTAGTCCGTATTGAATGGACGCCCAATAGTTCATACAGCTCGCGTAGTGTGCGTGACATAAACTGTGTGCCCTGGTCAGTCAGGATCTCTTTCGGGATCCCGACTCGGGAGATAATGTGAAACAGTGCCTGCGCGATGCTCTTTGCAGAGATATTACGCAGCGGCACTGCCTCGGGATATCGCGTTGCATAATCCACTAGGACTAGTACAAAGCGATATCCCCGTGCACTCCGGTCTAATGGCCCGATGAGGTCCATTCCAACTCTATCAAAAGGCACCTCAATCAATGGTAACGGGCGCAAAGGCGCTCTGGGGATGGCCGGCGGGTTAACCAGCTGACATTCATGGCAAGATGCACACCACCGCTTCACATCTGCGCGAATGCCCGGCCAATAAAATTGGGCCATTATCCGGTGTAGTGATTTGCCGTTCCCTAGGTGACCTGACATGGGGTTATAATGAGCCGCCTGGAAAACCATTTCCCGACGGCTTTTTGGCACCAACAACTGGGTATTTATCTCTCCTGTCTGTGTGTCACGGCTTAAACGATACAGCCTGTCCCTAACCACCGTAAAGTGTGGGTGAGTGAGTGCTGCGTTTGGGTGTAGCTGGGAGCCATCAATACTCACCACCTGGCCGAAGGCGTGCTGAAGGGTCTCGTCCCTCGACTGTTCGAGGGGGAAATCTTCCACGGGCAACACCAGCGGGTCCAGAGGGACCTCCGCGGCCCCCTCCGTGTCCGTTTCCCCCTCGACGTCGTCAGCCGCCTCCGACTCTCCACTAAACACAGCACACAACTCACATTTCCCTGCCGTCCGTGAACGCACCCCCATAGCCCCCGCTAGCTTAGCAAACCCCGGCCAATTCGTTCCCAAAATCAGAGGGTGCGTAAGGCGAGTGCTAACTCCAGCCCTGACTCTATGCTTTTTTCCCTTATAAGAAATTTCCAGCGTCACCTCCGGGTACTGGTGAATATCCCCATGCACACACCTCACCTTCACCCACGATGCTTCAATCAATGCCCCAGGCCGAACCAGGTGCTGATGGATCATCGTCTGATTACAGCCCGTGTCCATCAGAGCCTGGTGTGTACCCCCCTGTATACATACCGGTATACGGTACGTCCCTTCCAAATCGGGGGCGGCAACTGGCGGTCCTGCAACCCGAACCAGCTGTCCGACCTCCATGAGAGGACACTCCCGTCGGAAGTGGCCGGGCTGCCCGCACCGCCAGCAATCCTGCCCTGACGTCTGAGGAGCCCCCCGTGGTGCCGGACGACCAGAAGCGTAGGCCGGATCCTGGGGAGAGATAAAAACAGGAGGGTAAGGTAGAGCTAGGGGGGAAAGTGTCGGGGCTGCGGGGTTGGGGCCGTGTGATGGTGGGGAGGGAAGGGCAGCTGCTCCAGGAAACCTCCTCCTCGGGGCTGGGACGGGTCTGCTCGCTGAGACGGCTGGTGGTCGGGGCTCCTCTTTCATGCTCCGCCGGGGAAGCGAGAGGTGGTCCTCCGCAAGGACGACGGCTGCTTCCAGGTTGGCGGGGCGATGGCACTGGACCCAATTCGCTGTCGAAGATGGCAGGCCGGCGATTAACTGCTCCAGCGCCACCTGCCCGACGACTTCCTCAGCGGAGCGCACCCCCGGCTGGAGCCAGCGGCTCGCTGCATCCAGGAGCCGCTGCGCGTAGGAGAAGGGCCGGTCAGCGTCCTCGAAGGGGAGGGCCCGGAACCGGCGGCGATGTCCCTCTGGCGTGCTGCCAAGCCGGTCCAGGATGGCCTTTCTCAGATGCCGGTACACATGCCGAGAGGCTGCTGGCAGGCTGTGGGCGGCTAGCTGCGCACTCCCAGATAGCAGAGGCAATAGCCGCGCTGCCCACTCCTCCTCCGGCCACTCGCACGCCGCCGCTGTGCCCTCAAAGATGTCCAGGTATGCCTCCGGATCATCCTCTGCCGTCAATTTCTGGAGGGCAATTGAAGGCGGTCAGGCCGGGTTGGTAACGGGATCGGCCTCCTGAGCGGCCGGACGCTGCAGCAGCTCCCGTAGGAGAGCCCGGTCCTCGCGCTGGCTCGAGGCGATCCCGAGCAGAGCCTCGCTCTGCTGTCGCTGTAGTGCTGTGGTGGTCTCCTGCATGTGAGCGAGACGTTGGAGGGCCTGACCCAGCGGGGTTTCTCCTTCCGACATCAGGTGCCACTGTGAGCCTCTCCGCTCACACAGGGTTCAAACAGGGACGGAAAGAGCAGGTTGGTTGACCACAGACGTTTATTATCTCCAAACAACAATATGCGCGGGTCT